>NC_056726.1:1704129945-1704232445 GCF_019279795.1 Protopterus annectens | reverse complement strand
CTATTCTGTACCTGCTATTACATTTTGTGTATACTGTTTGCATTCACTTTTTTGATGCATATGTTTGCTTTTGGAAGACATTGCAATAACATTTTTCAGTTTGATGGCTTAAAGTGATATGTTTTTTGTACATTTTGATAAGTTTCTTTGAAACTGCAGCAGAATTACTCAAAACAGGTAACGTTTGTTCAACTTTATTTTTTGTGCAAATATTTTTGTTTATTGATGCTTCATTTATTCAAGGCATGGCACCATTTTCCCAATTAAATTCAGTTAAGATATTTGAAATGCATCTGAATCAATGCAAACTCACAAAAATTAAACTAATTAGTTACGCCAAGACAGCACATTCATTAAATGTAATTATTATAAAGCTATAATTATAATGAAAGAAGTCAACTGTGAATGTTTTATAAACCAGCATGGAATGACGGGTAATGTTTGACAACCAGTACACTGTTGAACAAGTTATGTTTTCTTCATGAAACTCTTATTTTAAATGAACCAGTACTTTGAAATGGAAAACAGAACCCTGAAATATAACTTATGCTATCAAATGTATACCTATTCATTTGACTTATTTAGTTTTACTTTATTAGTATAATTGCCTCATAAGGCAAGATAAGCTAGACTTTAAAATATTTAGCTCTCACTCATACCTCTCAGCTGTACAGATTTTTGCAGAATGTCCAGATTTTTGCCTTGTGTTTTTGGTCCATTTTCATAAAATTGTGGCTTTCTGGCAAATTAGTGGCAAATCATTAAAGACTGAAGTTAGAAAATAATGACAGATATTTGAGTTTCAGACTTCATACCCTTCAGAAAATCCATGCTAATGCAAAACCTCTTATTCTATCAACTTTCTAAGTTTGTAAGAGCAATATTTAAAAATTGTCCCTGTTTGTACCACTTTTTTATGGCTTTGTCCAGATTTCTTACTCTTAAGAGATTGAGAGGTATGCTCTCACTGCTTTGTTCTCTCTATTGCTGCACTGGTGTAAATCCTACCATTTGGTAACCTACATGGTTTTATTCCATTTTATATAACAAAGCTATTAGTCTTGTATTGTTTTTGTTTTGCATTAAAAAAAAAACTTTGGCAATCCTGTATACACTGAAATCATATTTCCTTTTTCTGTTTTTTTTATAGGACTAGAAACAAACATTATTCGCTCAGTTTGAATGATTTTTACTTGCAAATACAATAATCCATCAAGATTTCATTATAAAAGATGAAGGTATTCCTTGGAATAATTTTGATTATTGGATTTATAAAACAAGGTAAGAAGGGCCGATGATGACGTAGCATATATTAGAAGAAGCAGCGTTTATCATGAATACCAATAAGTTCATAGGTTCATAAGATGATACTAGGTTATTGGCCCAGAGGCTCTTATAAGCCTAGCGAAAAATTTTGCCCATGTTCTCACAAAGTCAGCACCTGTTTCCCCCTCCATCAGAGACACGTGGGATCCCAGGGGTGTATTTTCTGTTTCCCACCCAGGTGTCCAGGTTCCTCTAAAGGAGGGCCAGTGACATACTCTGCTTGACATGGAGAGGGAGTCTATTCCACAGATGGGGGAGTCTTTTGACACAAATCTATTCCGCCAATGATTTCTGGTAATGTCACAGACCAGGTTGAGGCCTTGTGTGTGGGTTGTGTGATTGGAGTTTGACTTACAGATAAGCAGCAACTTCATCAAGGCTGGATCTGAGATGGGCTTGTATGCCAGACACAGGCCACTTCTGAGCAGTCTGTACAAGACTGAGTAGAGGGACAGGGCTTTTAGCCTGTCTGCATAGGATAAGTGTTTGAGATCCTGGATTTTTCTGGTCAGGAACCTCTGTGGTCTCTCCAGCTGCTGCATGTGCTTGGCAAGGTACATGCCAATGGGGGCATTGTACTTGATAAAGGGTCTGATAAGGGAGGAGTACAGGGATGTTATGACCTCCTTGTTCCTGGATTAAATACCCTTACTTATGAGGTGGGCCATGTAGAAAGCCGTTCATACAATGGAGGCAAAGTGGTGTTCAAATGTCAGTTTGCTATCAACCTGGGTGCCCAAGTCCTTCATGACTGATTACATGCTTAGCACCTTGTTATTAATGTGATTATTAGTGGGGAAATCATTTTCCCCAAAGAGGATAATGATGCATTTCTTGGCATTCAGTTTCAGGCCATGCTTCTGGCACCAGTCATTAATTTGGGTAAGACCTTCTTGGAGAATGTTCACATCTCTAGGGGAATTTAAGACAACACCCAGCTTGCAGTCATCTGCAAACTTGGTCAGCCGCAGAACAATGGTTTTGGCTTGCACCTCAGAAATGAATATTCCAAACAGTAGAGGCCCCAAGGCCGATCCTTGGGGAATTCAGCACATTATGGGTCTACTACTAGAGGTGGCATCCCCTATTTTGACTGAGTGAGTTCTATCAGTGAGCCAGTTAACTGCCCATCTGGTAACACACGGGTTGATGCCTAGCTGGGAGAGTTTATCTATTATGCCCAAGTAGGGAATAGTGTTGATGGCTTTGGCTAGGTCAAGGTAGGCAGTGTGCCCCATCTTCCTCTCATCCATGGCTTTGGTGACTGTTTCAAAGAAGTCAAACAAGTTTAAGAGGCATGATCGCCCTTTGACAAAACCAAACTTTGTGGGGTCAAGCGTTTGGAGGTTGAGAATGTCTTTATTTATAAGGTCCATGATAATGCATTCCATGGCCTTGCAGATCAGGCTAGTAATCCTGATGGGCCTATAATTACTTGGGTAAGTGGATTTTCCATTTTTGTGTAGAGGGGTAACAGTGGCTGTCCTCCATTTGGCTGGGATGAAGCCAGTGCTCAGGCTTTGGTTGAATAGGTTGCCTAATGTTGCTGAGACCTTATGCCTGAGTTCATGTAAGATACAAGGGACATGATTTTTTCTTTTGAAAAAAAGTTATTTAAATACAAATGTTTGCAACTAGATAATCGTTATTTGCATTGTTGTGTTAATCATAAAATAGTCCCACTGGGACTTAGAATGTTTAAGTACCCTTTTGGTATTATTTACACCGATGTAGTCTTGAAAGATTTTCATGATTTTTTTAATGAATGTGGGTTAAGGTTGATTAAAAAATTGATTAAACACAATGAGATATTGTTGAAAAGTTTACTAACATACCTAAACAAGTTAAATGTAGATATTTGTAGAGATTTGTTATTTGATGAATATAAATATCTATACAATAGGGTCTTGGATAGAACTGTTACTAGAATTAACAAAGTGTTCATTAGGAAACAAAGTAAGTTTTTTAGGGACAGGGAACAATATAGAAAGGATAAAATGTACCCAGGGCCTTTTCACAATAACTTTAAAGATAAGAATAAAATACAGACTCGGTATAAACATTATGATACCTTTGAACCCATTACTTCCGCTATGATAAATTCCCAAGTTAGAAATATACACAGTATGGGTAAAGGTAATGTTAACAGAGGTATGGATGAGCTTGATTCCTTTTCAGAAAACAATGACATTTTTTTAGGCCCCAGAAGATCAGAACGTCTAGCAAGCAAGGCCAGCCTTCCATCCGACCAAGGCCCCCCAGTACATTTGGATGGGAACAATTATGGTTGGAAGGACGTGAGAAGGAAGGGCAGATAAACCTTATAACATCTGATATTAATGATATAATTTTTGAACACAAGGGTTTTAAGATTTTTAACTATACATCCATTGTTTTGGGTATTGAACACTTTAATTTACTTTCCAAAGGTTTTAAATTTGTTAAATCTCAGTTAGGGGATTTAGCACATATACTGATAGAACTTAAGATGTACCTCAGGAAATTAAATCTTAAATTATTGCACAAAAAATCAGGTAGTGAAGGTTCCACATTTAACAGAGAGTTGGCTTGAGCAGCACATATAACCCCCTCTTCATCCAGCTATATTCACCTTTGAAAATATTGTTACGAATGAGATTTATGAAGCCTACAATAAAAATAGAAAGGATAGACATTATCATAATTTAAGTAGAGATGAAGAAAAATTATTACTAGAGTTTAAAGAACAGAATGACATTAGAATTATGAAGCCCGACAAGGGAGGGGGAGTTGTTTTATTTAATCAAGAGGAATACAACAACCTCCTCACCAACATATTGTTAGACACCAATACATATGCGTCGGTGTCATATAATGAGATACAAATAGCCTACGGGAGGATCGATTCCCTCTTGTATGAATATTTGTTAGAAAATAGAGTGGACAAGACCATTTATAATTTTTTGAACCAACCAAACCCTATTATTTCACAGTTTTTTGGAGTTCCCAAAGTCCACAAATATATTGTTGAACCACTTTTTAGACCTATTGTTTCAGCAAAACATTCTAAAACACACCCCTTGGTGATCTATATAGATAGAACCATTAAGAATATTGTTACAAAGACAAATCATATTCTTAAAGATTCCTGGGATTGTCTGGGTAAAATTAATAATGATATGTGGTCTGAAAATTGCATCTTTTTAACTATAGATGTAAAGGATTTGTTTACCTGTATCCCACGATTGGTAGGTTTTGAATTTTTTGAAGATAGTATACATAAACATCTGGAAGCATCCTTAGATCAGAAACAATTGATTTTGGAACTAATGGAAGTTGTCTTAGACAATAACTATATAGGCTTCCAAGGGGAATATTTCCAACAGGTGAGTGGAGTAGCTATGGGGGCCGCATGTGCCCCCATCTATGCCAACCTTGTGATGTTGGAATGGGAAGAGAGACATATATTCAACAATACATATTCTAAATCTATTAAGTGCTATTATAGGTTTTTGGATGATATTTTTGTTATATGGGAAGGTACAAAGGAACATTTGAAGGAATTTATGGTCTATATAAATAACACAACTATTTTTTTATCATTTACACATACTGTTGGTGAAAATAGTATTAATTTTCTTGACATTACAGTTAGTAAAGTAGTGCAAGGTTTTAAGTCTAGGATCTTTCGTAAGGAGACATGGTGTAATGGATATTTACGCTATAGTCATCACCCCTTTCACCAAAAGAGGAGCCTTATTAAAGGGCAGGCTGTAAGGGTAGCAAGGATGACTTCTGATTTCGAAGATTTATTCGAATAATTTGTTTTCTTAGGAGAAAAATTTATAGAGAGGGGGTATCCGAAAGCTTTGGTCGGTGGTATTTTAGAGGAAGTATATAATGGCTGGGGGACGAAATTTAAGTCACTACTGGGTAAACCTTTTAAGAAAACAGAGGAACCTGATAAGGAAAAAATAAACTATCAAGGGACTTGTATAACTGAATTTAATGGTTTATCTGAAGAATTTACTAAAATTTTGGAAACCAATTGGTCTATACTTAAGACCAATAAGGAAGTACACAAAGCAGTAGGCAATAGACCCCATTTTACTTACAAGATAGGTACTAATTTTAAAAGAATGTTCGAAAGGGACAGTAATTATGGAAATACTAAAAAGGCTACAAATTCTTGTGGTAGATGTGGACAATGTACCCACATTTACAAAAATGAATCTATAAAATTAAATAATGGTTTGGGTAGTATAGTTCATTTTTGTAAAGGTAATTGCCACACAAAGATGTTAGTTTATTTAGCTATTTGCACACAATGTTTGTCTTTTTATGTAGGGAAAACTGAAAGGGCACTAAAGGATAGAATTTATGAACACATGAATGATATTAGAGTTAAAATAGATACAAGTGCCCTTTACAAACATTCCTCTGTTTGTAGTTCATTTAAAGGTTTTGAATTTGGCATTATTGATTTGGTGAAAAATAACTATGGGGGGGGGGGTGATTTGAAGAACATATTATTATATAGGGAAGTGAGTTGGCAGTTGAGGCTTAAGGCCAATATTTTCCCTGGCTTGAATGAATACATTAGCATCAAAGCCATTTTGGTTGATAGAGCAGGGAAAGTATAAATTAATTTTAATTTTATTATTAATTTTATTATTAATTCTATTGTTATTTATATTTGGTCATCATTATTTAAAGTAATACATATACATAACAATATATATACAATTAGTTTTTTGCTATAAGCAATTTTATTAAGTTTATAATTTTATTGTCTATGTATAGAATATTGTTAAAGTCTATATAGAAGCTTTTTAATTGCATTAATATTGTTACTATACCTTTTATTGTGAAAGATCAATTTACTAACTTGGTTCAGATGTCTTTTTAAATAATTTTTCGATTTCATTGTTTGATTAAGACAATTAAGGGTTCTATAAATATAGGAGTGGTGCCATTACATATTTGTCTGATGAAGTCTATATTGGTAGACGAAAGCGCTTACCATTTGTTGGAATAAAGAATTTTTGTATCATCCTTGGTGACTTGGAACCATAATTTTTTGATTTTACAGTTTATTCAGGATTTGTGGTGTGTTTCATGTAAGATACAGCCAGGGATGTTGTCAGGTTCCATGGAGGCTGGATTTTTTTGCCTTTGAGAGAGCATTAAAGATCTGCTCACTGGATATTAGGGGAGGGGGGCCAGATGCTGGAGATGTCCTAGTTTACTGATGATGGTGATACTGGGGTGAAGTTTTCACTGAACTTGTCAGCTAGCATGTTGGCTATATCTACACCATTTGTGTATGTGGTGTTTTTGACCACCAGTTCAGGACATATTTTTGTATTACTTTTGAGATTACAGCTGTATGTGAAGAAGGCCTTGTGATTGTCCTTAGTGGATGTGGCCAATTTAGACTCAAACTTAGCCTTAGAGGATTTCACCAGTGACCTTATTTGCTTGTTCAGATAAAAGAGAGATTGCTTCCAACTTGGCACCTGCTTCTTCTTGGTTTTGGATAGCAATTTCTTTACTTTTATTTTAGAGTTTGTTTATTTCTGCTGTCCACCAGACAGGCTACCCCTTCCTTGAGTAAGATAATTTGGTCGTCAGGTATTGCTGAGTCCATGCAGCTGTGTAGGTGCTCATATAGTTTTTTGGTATAGGCTCGGACATTAGTGCTAGTTCCAACTGAAGGAATTATGGCTGTGAAACTGCTTATACCTGCTCTCAGGAGGTTGTAGTCAGCTTTGGAAAAGTTTTTTTTATTTGAGCCTAACAAGGGGGGGGGGGTCAGGGGAGATGGTGACTTTGAAAGTGATCGCTTTATGGTCAGATCTTACCAAGAAGGATGACATTGTAGGGTTTCAACAGGGGCTACTCATGTTGGTTAGTACCGGTCCAGGATATTTTACTTCTCATGGGGGTGTCAACCAGCTGATTCAATGCATTGGCATTGATGAAGTCAAGCAATCTCTGGGCATTCATGTTTGGGCTAGAATAGGTGTTCCACTCTGTGGTTGGGTAGCTAAAGTCACCCATGATTAGGGTAGAGAGTTCAATCTTGATGGATTCAAGCAAGTCCAGATGGTGAAGTGGGCATCCTGAGTCATGGTTGGGGATCTGTAGATAGTCATGATTTGTATAGGTGTTTTGTCAACAGCTACCTGCAGCTGGAGTGTCTCTTGTGCTTCATACTGTTTAACCAGCCTGAAGGTGTGTATGTCTTTTATGAATATTGAATTTCTACCTCCTTTGACTTTGTAGCCCACCATTTGGGGTCTGAAAGTAGAGTAGGATGAGTAGCTGGTAAGGCTGGGGTGCTCTATGCAGCTTTGAACCAGGTTTCAGTGACTACATAAATGTCAGCATCTTTCAGAGTGAGAAATGCTTGCAATGAGGGCAGTTTCATGTTAATACTCCTAGCATTTAGCAGCATGATCTTTAAATTTCGTTTAGAAGAAATTTTCATGCTGGCAATTTTTTCCTCATGACTTTGCCTAAAAAAGGGACTATGGGGAGGCAAGAGCCTTTTCCAGAAACTTGAAGCCCAGGGGGGACAGATGAAGATCATCTCTGGCAAAGCATTGTGGTCTGTCAATCATGTCCTCCCAGGCTGTCAGGTACTAGATCCCCTTTGAATGACACCAGAAACTAAGCCAGTTGTTAAAGTCAATCATTTTCTGTTTGTATTAAGGCATCATTCTGGGTGAGATTAGGATGCGGCTTAAAGCTAGGGACAAACCTGTCTTGGGACACATATTCAGTGAGGTCAGCCATGTCTCTCTTAATGTAGTCCAGAGAGGAATGTTACAAATTATTCACACCAACATGGACTATGACAGAGTCATAACAGTACCTGCTGTTGAGAGAATTGAGTGATGCATGATTTGGCAGATTCTAGCACCTGATAAGCAACTTACTGTGACTTTCTCCTTGTCTAGCCTGGTGAGGTGCACATCTGTGTGTCTCATGATAGAGTCTCCTATGACTAGTCTGTTGGGTTTGTGTCTGGGCATTAGAGGCTGTGAGACACAGGTGTATGTACTATCTGTGGCACTTGGTGCTGTGGGTTGTGACGTGAGTGTGTGTTTTTGCCTTGGAGGTCTCGTTTGTTTAGATATGTTTTTGTTGAAAAACTCTGTATATGTAGGAGTGTGTTGTACAGGTGTCAGTGGTGTTAGAGGTGTGATGTTTGTAGTGGTTGTGCAGACAACCTTTTCAGTGCCAGATGTACTTGATGATGGCTTGAGATTGAGAGAGCAAAGATTCAAGGTTCTTAATGTAATTGTATCTCTCACATATTCTGTTCCTAGGTAGTAGTAGTAGAGGGTTTTCAGTGTACATGAGGCAGTTGCTACACTGTCTCAGGATGCCCATATCAACCAGACAAGGAGGAGAAACCATAGGAAGTTGTCTAGCCATGTTTATCAGAATCTGGGGAAGAGAGGCCATGGATAATGGAGTGGGTACTATCTGAGGAGAATACATATAGGTGTGAGTAGGGCTGGACAAAATCAATACAGTAGCTGCAGGGGAGGGTCTCACACAGGAGTGCTGGAAGGGAAAGCATGCAGCTGAGATAGCTCACAAAGGGATAAAACAGCACTGTGGTGGTGTGTGATGTGCAAACAAGTGCAAACCCACACAGACATGAAGTTTAAATACCATAAAAACTAAAGGAAAATAGAAACACTGGAACAGACCAATCTACCCTTGTCCCTGAGCTCTTAGCTAAACACTCTATGCCAGTCCAGTTCCAAACAGATCAATTACTCCCATTAAGTGCAGGTAGGGCCCAGCCAACACAAGATGTTGTAGCAGGAAACACATGAAGCACAGGAATCACGCAAACAGATCTGGATACAGCAAAACCTGTAACCAGACTATGCTAAAGATATTTAAACTGTTTAGGTCAATTTAACACAGGAGAACAGATAGACACTTAAATATAACAGTTGAACAGTTTGCACTCAGTTAATTAAACAGTTTAACAGTAATGGATTGAATAGTCTATCCTGTCTAGCTATGAAGGGTCTCAAACTGTTTTTATGACGTCTTAGGTTCATAGGTTCATACTAGGCTATCTGCCCTAGGGCATTTATAAGCCTAGCCAGAGTGTGTTTGGCTTTCGCCACCCATTTTAAATTAATTTTGCTATGCCCTTTTTCGAGGTTAGTATACTGTGCCTCTGTCTAACTGTGACACAGAAGTGATAGCCGGGGTAAACCTATGATCTCCCATCTACTCATCAAGATTCCTCTTGAAGAGGGTCAATGAGGGACTCTGCCTAACCTGGACTGGGATTTTATTCCAGAGTGAAGGGAGCCTCTGGGTTATGACTCTGTCCCTCCAGCATGTCCTATTTATTTCAGTGCTGAGGTTCAAGTCTCTCGAGCGCGTAGCTCGATGGGATTTGGATTTTCTGAGGTGCAGCATGTCCATTAATTCCGGGTTGAACATGGCTTTATACATCAGGCACAGATCGCCTCTGAGCAGGCGGTATGCCACTGAGTAGAGCTGGGGTTTCTTTAGCTGGGCAGCATATGGCATCTGTTTGAGCCCTTTGATCCTCTTGGTGAGGTACTTTTGGGGTCTTTCCAGTTGCTGCAGGTGTCTGGTAAGGTACATCCTAAAAGGGGCATTGTACTCAATTATGGGCCTGATGAGGGATGAGTAAAGAGGCACGATGACCTCCCCTGATCTAGATGTGAATCCCTTCATGATTAGGTGGGCTATATAAAATGTTTTTCTAACCACTTTGGCCACGTGGTTGTCAAATGAGAGATTGCTATCAACTTGGGTCCCCAGGTCCCTAATTACTCCTTCCGTACTTAATGGATTACCACCTATGTGGTAATTTGTGGGCATTTTGTTTTTGCCAAAGGGGATGACTATACACTTTTTGGTGTTTAGCTTGAGGCCATGGCTCTGGCACCAGTTGTCTGTTTCTATTAGGCCCTTTTGGAGGATGCTAGTGTTGGATGGAGAGTCGATTATGGCACCTAGTTTGCAATCATCTGTGATCTTGGTCAGCCGCAGTCCTTCCGTGTTGGCCTGTACCTCTGAGAAATATATACTGAACAAGAGAGGTCCCAGGATTGAGCCTTGTGGGACACCACTTGTAACTGGTTTGGAGTCTGACATGGCTCCAGCTTTTCTAACCATGTGGGTTCAGTTTTTGAGCCAGTTTGCAACCCATCTAGTGACATAGGGGTTTATATTTAAGCTGGTGAGCTTATCTATAATGCCCGTGTGGGGTATTGTATCGAAGGCTTTTGCGAGGTCCAGGTAGGCTGTGTGGACCACCTTCCCCTCGTCAATGGCCTTGGTGACTGTTTCAAAGAAATCAACCAGGTTTAAGAGGCAGGATCTGCCCTTAACAAAGCCGAACTGGGTAGGATCCAGTGTCTGTAGGTCCCCAATATCTTTATTTATGAGGTCCATGATGATCCTTTCCATAGCTTTGCAGACCAAGCTAGTCAGGCTTATGGGGCGATAGTTTCCAGGATCTGTTGAGGCGCCACCTTTGTGGAGAGGGACCACTGTTGCTGTACACCACTCTTTGGGTATATATCCTGTAGTAAGGCTGAGATTGAACAGTAGTTTTATGTTTGGGTTTAGCTCTTCTTGGAGTTCATGTAGGACGCAGCCCGGGACACCGTCTGGTCCCATTGATGCTGTGTTTTTTGCTTTGGAGAGGGCGGCTCTTACCTGAGCATCTGAGATGTCAGGGGGCAGCACACTGCTGGGATAGATATTTGCCCTTTTGGTGGGGATGGGGGGAGAAGTTTGTGCTGAACTTGTCAGCTAGGATGTTGGCAATGTCTGTGGGTTCAGTGTATTTTTTTGTCATTTTGGACTAATTCTGAGCATATCTGGGAATTCCAACCCAGGTTCCTGACATAACTAAAGAAAGCCTTGTGATTATCCTTAGTGTCCTGTGCAATTTTTCTCTCTAAGCTGGCCTTAGACGATTTTATGATTACCCGTAGTTTTTTGCTAATACTGATCAGAGATGCCTTCCCTTTTTGGGATTTTCCTCTATCATGTAGTAGCTTCCTCCTTCTATTGCATAGTTTGTTTATGGCTGGGGTCCACCAGACAGGACTTCTGCCTTTGGAGGATTGGGTCTTGGTTTTATTTGGGATTGAATGATCCATGAATTCCTGAAGGTGTTCATAGAATTCGTTTATAAAGGATTCTGCGGTCTGGGCCATATTTTCCACAGGCCCGGGGGCTTTGAAGGATTCCACCTCGGTTTTGAGGAGTGTGAAATTTGCTTTAGAGAAGTTTTTCACTGTGGTTTTCTGGGCAGGGGGTGGGGTTGGGATGTGAATATCCAGTGAGATTAGTTTATAGTCTGATCTTACCAGTGAGGGATACACTTCTGGTCTGGAGCATAGAGTCCCCATGTTGGTGATGATCAGGTCCAGTATGTTTTCCCCTCTTGTCGGAGTGGTAACAAGTTGTTCCATAGCATTTGAGTTTATAAATTCTAGGAACCTTTGGGCTAGGGTGTTGGAGCTAGAGTAATGCTCCCAGTCTATGTTTGGGTAGTTGAAGTCGCCCAATATAATGGTGTTTGGAGAGACCTTCATATCTTCCAGTGTTCTCAGGAAGGCCGAGTGGGGTTCCTGGGTTTGGGAGGGTGGTCTGTAGCAGGCTATAAACTGGAAGGCAGTTTTACCCACTGTTAGTTGCACATGGATAGTTTTTGATGCTTTGTGCTGTGCCACCAACCTGGAGGTGTGGGTATCTTTGATGAATATTGATACTCCCCCTCCTTTTGTGGTTCTGTCCAAGTTTTGGGGCCAAAAAGCATGGTATGAGGTATAACCTGGTAGTGCTGGGGTGCTCTCGGGAGCCTTGAACCAGTTTTCTGTTACTGCACAGATATCGATGTTCTCCATGCTAAGGAGAGTTTCGAGTGCATGCATCTTGAGGTTTAGACTTCTGGCGTTGAGTAGCATTACTCTTAGTTTCTTATCCCTTGTGATACCTATGGAGGTGGGTTTGTCTTTTGAGCCTTGCCTAAAAGAGGCACTATGGGGGTGGCAAGAGCCTTTGCCAATATCTGAAAGCCCAGGGGTGACAGGTCTTTAAGGTCTTTAACATCATTATCCTTATTTTAGTGTAATTCCTGTGCCCTACTCTTATTGTATACCTGTTTTTGTTGTGATTTTGTTACATTTGTTTCTTTTTATACAAATTAAAGCCTTGTGCTTATTTTACTTTGTTTTAAATCTCATCCTGGTTATCTTCACCCCCCCGATCCTAACCTTTTTCCATTTTGTCTTTATCCTTTAGAAAAAACAGTGACCTCATACAGTTGGCAGCCCCCCCCCAAAAAAAAAATGAAAGTGCTCTCCTCGACAGCCTTCCAGAGGGTCGTGCTGCAGCAGCATTTATTATAACATTGACAGGACACTACTTTACTTTACAAGTGATGAATGCAGGTGCCTCTTTCATGGTGAACGTGCTCCTAAACTTTATACTTTTAAGCTACTTTATACTTTATTCAGCTATATTGTCAATACTTGTATAGTGTCCTAGCATTCTCTAAGCCAGTGCCAACAGATGCATATGCCTCTCTTGTAGTCCCCCCTCTTTCTTTCAGACTAGCAGACTTCCCTCCAGTGACAGTGACTCCCTTTAATACTTCTTGCAGTTTGGCAGCCCTGTTCCTCGCAAGTGTATTTGGACCCAGGCCTTATAATTCCCTAAAAAAGGATACCTTTGACTCTTTATCTTACTACCAGGTGTTTCCTTTGGACTTTCACAGACTAATGCATGAAATTCTTATTTGACTTTCAAAAGCTAGTGTAAGTACTTTCTTTAATTCTTTTTTATTGTAAAGCCACCCTATGCTATTTTCCTCCTTTTCTGACTTATCTGGTTAGTGTCTACACTGATATTGATAGTTTTTATTCTGCAGGCTCATTTCTGCTATCACTTTGCTAGCTCCAGGTGCTGCACACTCCATTCGCCCTTGCTGCACTTGGACTCACACCACTCCCCTACCCTACCCCCATTCTCACCCACTACAGTTTTGATAATTTTTATTCCTAGACAGGCTCCTCTCCTTTGCCCTGTCCTCCAAACAGCAATCCACTTACACTTTTTAATCTTATTTCATCCATTATCTCATCAAACGATGTGTCCACACTCATCACCACTGATCGTCCCAATCTCCTATGCTTTCCTTACCCTTCTGCACTTAACTTCCATGCACACAATACACCACAATTTAAAACTTTTACCTATCACCTCAACCATAAGTCTACCTACACCCAGCTACCACCTAATTCACCCGGGACTTATTGTATTACACAACCACTCTGCTACCAGATTTAAACTAGTAACTGAAGCATTGCTAAACTTAGACTAACAACTATATACAAACATCCCATACTTAAAGGAAAACTAATAACTACAAATGGGTCTATATTAGAACATCGAAGTTTCACAACTTCGAACGTTCTAATATCGACCCCTATTCAGCGAACGCTGAAAATAGCAAAGCTGCAGAAAACCGAATTTTTTTCCTAGGGAAAGAATTTGGTTGTCCGTTTCTGTCACTTCGCTATTTTCAACACTGTGGTGGAAAGTTACGAGTCAGGTTCAGGTAAGTCTGCGATTGTGTGGACGTGAGGGTTAGGGTGGGTTAAGTGAGTTAGGGTTAGGGCACGGGTCAGGTAAGTGTGCGACTGTGTGGATGTGAGGGTTAGGGCGGGTTAGGTGAGTTAGGGTGCGGGTGAGGTGAGTGTGCGATAGTGATGGACCTTAGGGTTAGGGTTTGGGTTAAGGTAAGTGGATAGCTAGTGGTGTATGTACAGTTTAGTGTAGGGTTAGATGCAAGGTTTTAGGTGTATGTGTGTGGATTGCTGTTTGTTTGGTGTGCTTGTGTTGTGTGTATGTGTTTCGGAACAGTGAATTTTTTCTCTAGGAAACAATTCGCTGTTCTGCATGTTCGATGTTGTCAGCGTTCGCTGAATAGGGGTCGATATTAGAACATTCAAAGTTGTGAAACTTCAATGTTCTTATATAGAGCCCTACAAACATATCTCTCAATAAAGCAAAACTCCCCCTATTCGTGGACATCCACCCCAACCCTGGACCAACCCTAAATCCTACAACCCAACAAACCAATACATTTTTCACCATACCAACCATTAACCTGCAAAGTATCAGGAATACAATTCCAGACTTCCATGCCTGGATTTCACACAGTAGGCCAAATATAATAGCAACCACAGAAACCTTACTGAAACCATATATAAAAAAAACTCAGAGTTTCTACCACCTGGCTACTCCTGCTTAAGATACAACAGACCCCATAAAAAGGTGAAAGTGTTGCATTAATTTACCCAAGTCATTTCACATTAGTACCATATTCCAACCCCATCCCACAATTAGCATCTGCCAAAATTGTTGTAGGTTTCCTAAAACTGAATACCAGCAAAAAAGCTCTAAATCCTTGGAATCTATATCCCACCAGACAATAATATACCCATGCTAGGACAGATCCTCGCCTAGACTTCAAAAACCTTTACTAATGAAACAATTATCCTTGGGGATGTCAACATAGATTGGATAGAAGTCACAAAAGATCAACCCTTAATAAATATAAATCTATTCAGTTATACTCAGCTTATCAATGAAGTAATTAGACCCAACAAAACAACAACTAGTGTCTCCATTATAGACTGGATGCTAGTCTCACACCAAACAAAGTAGCTTCAGCAGGGACTCTACCTCAAACCACAAGTGATCACCTCCCAGCATACATAATACATAAATCCATCCAAGCCCCAAGCCAACACTAGTACAGACTAACTAGAAATATCTCCAGTTTTGACCAATCTACTTTAAATAACACCCTAGCACAAGTAAACTGGAGCATTCGCAAAGTCCTCTCACTAGACAAAGCTGTTGAATTTTTTAATTCAAACTTCTTAGATTTCCTAAACATTCTAGTCCCCATACAGCAAAAAAGAATTAAAAACAACAATGCTACCTGGCTTACTCATCCCACAAAACAAATGATGTCTAAAAGAGACAAATGTTGGAAGCATTAGCAAAAGACAAAACCCCAATACCTCCTACAATTCAAACAACTTCATAATCTAGCAAAACCTGCAGTAGTAAAAGACAAAAAACAATTCTATCTAACCAAAAATTCCATAAACAAAATGATTTAATAACAGCCCCTGTCCTGACCCAGATAAATCCCACACAGAAACTGCCACAATATTCAACTCACATTTTAGTGTCTGTTGTTAAACTTACAGGAAACTTCCCTCAAATAAATATCACAGCATGCTCACCAAATATAAATGCCATGCTAAACTTAACCTTCTCCCTTATCCCTACCTCAACTATTTTGAAACTACTTCTTAAGCTCAAACCATGTACTAATGCACCTGATAACCTACCCCAACATACCTACAGATGTCAGCAAAGTCTAGAGCTTATCCAGTTAGCATACTAATCAATAGATCTCTCCAGGAAGAACAAGTACTCACTATCTTGAAAAAAGCTTATATTCACCAATTTCCGACCTATAGCAATCCTTTCCACTTTATCAAATATTCTAGAAAAATGTGTCCACAATCAACTCTGAAAACACCTCCTAGATGATAAAATCATGTCCTCCAGCCAACATGGTTTCAGACCTAGACACAGTATCACCACTTCCCTTATATCATTCTTGGACACTGTAACTGTGCAAGAGACACAGGGAAAATTGTGTCCTCTTTATTCCTCGACCTATCAAAATAATTTGATACCATCTCACATCTCCTACTATTCTTTAAGCTATCTAGCCTAGGAAGCTCACCCCTACCTTAGATTGGTTCTCTAACTACCTTAGAAATAGACAACAAGCAACAAAATGGAACCAGTACTTCTCACCTTATCTCCCGATATCAACAGGAGTTCTCCAAGGCTCTATACTTGGGCCCCTCCTTTTCAGCATATTTGTTAATGACTTCCACTATTCCATGTCCCAAACCTCACTTATTCAATATGCAGATTATTCCACCATCATCTGCTCTGCCTATTCTACCAGTGAACTCCAAAAACTTACCACCTCAAATCACCTTCTCATCCACATAAACAGGGATGAACAACAATCACCTAGCCCTAAATGCTAACAAAACCAAACTTCTTCTATTTACCCCTAAAATATCCACCCCATAAACAGGTCAGCATTTAATATTCAGTCTCAGAACAGCACTGTCATCAAAGGAGTGCCCCACACAAAACTCCTTGGAATTACTATTAATGAAAATCTCTCCTTTGATCTTCCTATCCTAAACAACATCAGAAAGACCCACCAAAAGTTAAGTCTGCTTTACAGACACATAACTTACTTTATCCACTCAGCCAAAACAATGCTAGCATCCTCCTTTCTTTGACCATCTCTACTATATGGTGTGCCCCTGATCACAGGCATTCAACTCTCTCTAAAAAACAAAAATCTTGTTAAAATAAAGCAGCAAAGTTTGAAAACAATGCTACAAATTCCTCCCATCACTGTATATCCCTTCAAAAACTCAATTGTCTCGAACTATCTCACTTCCTAACTTACATACAACTCACCACTGCACATAAAATCATAACTAATCCAAAAGATTGCCCATCCCTAACCTCACTAATGTCCCCCTACAACCCCACTAGATACCTCAGATCAGAAAATGAATGTCATCTAAAGGTAGAATTGCGCAACCTACAGCTGGTCAAGCCCTTTACTCCATTGCTGTAGCCAAGGTGTGGAATTCCTTACCCACAACAATTAGAACCACTTCTAACCACACCATTTTGAAAAAGTCTCTGCAAGAATACCTCTCCAAACTATGGCTCTGTACATGCTCAAATAATTCTTCCAGCACTACATGAAACTAGAAACTTCTAACAACTTTAACACTTTGACATATCTATCTATCTTCACTTAATTTAACTCTTCTCCATCTCAGTTTTATATATCCTCAGCTATAAGTTGAAATTTAAAGAAAGGAAAGCCTGATTCTAATTGTATATCAACATGCATATATTGTACCTAGATATAAATCATTGCTACGTTTGTATTTTTTATAATGTTGCTTTCTAGTAACTTGAATCTGTTAACTGTCATTATGTAACTTTATCTCATCAATGTATATGTAATATGTGGAACTTTTCTCCCCGCGTCTCCACTAAAAATGGGTGCTCCTAGGCCCAATGGACTATCCTGGAAAACAAATGCAAACAAATAAATAAATGAATAGCAGTGGCAGTGAAAAATACAGTGCAGATGTAATGCAGCTAATAAAGTAGCACAGTTAATCAAATACAAGTGCAGTATATATCAGAATAAATTGAAAAATGGCACTTAGTTTAGTATCTTTTATCAGCAACTTTGAAATTAGCACAGGGTAGATTCATAGGTTCATAGGTTCATACTAGGCTATCTGCCCTAGGGCATTTATAAGCCTAGCCAGAGTGTGTGTGGCTTTCACCACCCCTTAGGATGAGAATACTATACCCATTAGTTTGCTGTGCCTCTGTCCAGCAGTGATACAGAGATGATTCCCAGGGTAAACCTACGATCTCCCATCCACTCGTCAAGATTTCTCTTGAACAGAGTCAATGAGGGGCTCTGCCTCACATGGACTGGGATTCTGTTCCATAATGTAGGAAGTCTCTGGGTGATGAATCTGTCCCTCCAGCACGTCCTATTTATATCCGTGTTGAGGTTTAAGTCTCTTGTTCTCGTGGCTCTGGTGGATTTGGATTTTTTGAGGTGGAGCATGTCCATTAATTCCGGGTTGGACATGGCCTTGTATGTCAGGCACAGATCACCTCTGAGCAGACGGTATGCGACTGAATAGAGCTGGAGTTTCTTCAGTCGGGCATCGTATGACATATGTTTGAGACCCTTTATCCTTTTGGTGAGGAACTTTTGGGGTCTTTCCAACTGCTGCAGGTGTCGGGTAAGGTACATTCGAATGGGCGTTGTACTCAATCATTGGTCTGATAAGTGAAGAGTACAGGGGTACAATGACCTCTCCTGATCTGGATGTGAATCCCTTCATGATCAGGTGGGCAATGTAGAAGGTCTTCCTAACCACTTTGTCAATGTGAGTGTCAAAAGAGGTTACTGTCAACTTGGGTCCCCAGGTCCCTGATAACTTCTTCCGTGTTTAATGGATTACCACCTATGTGGTAATTAGGGGTTACCTTGTTTTTCCCAAAGGGTATGACTATACATTATTTGGCATTTAGCTTAAGGCCATGGCTCTGGCACCAGTTATCCATTTCTATGAGACCTCTCTGGAGGATGTCTGTGTCTGATGGAGTGTCAATTATGGTGCCCAGTTTACAGTCATCTGCAAATTTTGTCAGCCACAATCCCCCTATGTTTGCCTGCACTTCAGAAAAATAAATGCCGAACAAGAGGGGGCCCAGGACTGAGCCCTGTGGTACACCGCTCGTGACCGGCTTAGAGTCTGACATGGCACCAGCAACTCTAACCCTGTGTGTTCTGTCCTTGAGCCAGTTTGCAACCCATCTTGTGACATATGGGTTTACATCTAAGCTGGTGAGCTTTTCTATGATGCCCGAGTGGGGTATTGTGTCGAACGCTTTTGCAGAACAGTTTAATCAGGCTACCAACAAATGCAGCAGAATAAATGCAATTGAACACCTAAGCGCAAGCAGCAAAATAAAGTAGCAAGAGGCCCTTTTTTAAGTAGAAAGTGAGAAAACAGAAGATAATTCAAGGTAAAGAAGCTAAAAGGGTGGGCCTTCACAACTGATCTCAATATACTCAGTAGAATGAGCTGATGCATTGGGTGGGCCTTCACAAGTGATCTCACTGTATTCAATAGAATGACCTGATGCAATGGGACTAGGAGTGTCCAGTATCAAATTTATAGTAGAGGCTGGCAACTCAAAAGCCACCAAGCTTTAAGACCACAAAAACAGTTGGGTGGGCAGGTGGGGAGAAAAAATCAGAACAGAGGTAAGGATTCAGTTCACTAAGCCTAAAATACAGTTACACAGTTTAAAGAGACATGCAGCAAATATTGTTTTTAGTTAATCAGAAGAGCAGAAAAAATAAGCACTTATCTTGTATAGTCTCACAGCATGTTTTTTGGAAAACAGCAGAGTAAGATCAGAAAGCCTAACTCACTGCAGTTTTGACCAAACAAGATCAAACTGATTCAAACACTGACTATTTAAGGAGAGAAACAAGAACCAGCCAAAGTTCAAATTATCCAGTCAAAATGCCCTAAACAGAGCCCTGTGGCAGTAACTCTAGCTAGATCAGACCAAACTGAACCCCTCTCCCACAAAGTACAGCTAGGCCACTGTAGTCAAAAGATTAACTGTACTACAAGGTCCAAAGGTCACAAACAGTACTAGATTCAGCGTGGATCATTCAGTTTCATTTTCATTGATCAAATTAAGCCCGTTTATATTGTCTACAGTTGTTGTGTGTCTGTTTGTCAAGTTTAGATGTAAGTAGTTTGGATGCAATTAGATCATATTGGTTCTTTGGTGGAGGGCTACAGACATGGAATATGGACAGCTTTTCATTTTTGTTGGCTTTATATACAACTGTTTGACTATGACATTACTATAGTCAATTAAAGCAGTAGGGGTGTGGGGGGAGTATCCCACAGGGGAAAAAGTTTATATGTTCTTTTTCAATGATAGTAGCATTTGCATATTTTGGAGAATGACTTATGTATGCATTTAAACATGGAATAAGTGAAAGATTTCTTTGTTACAAAATTCAGATATGAGAGTAAGCAACATTTTCACCATGGTGATGAAACATTGTTTTCATTAACAAATATTTTCTCTGTAATTATACTTTGATATATACATGGTTCAATGGATTAATCAGTGCAGCAGTCCAGTGTTAATTTACAATAGATTATTGCTACAAATATAAGGTAGATAGCTAGTAATTTATTAACTGGTAGTTGGCATAGATGATTAGGGTCATGAACTGTTAACAAGCTCCTTCCTGAAGAACTGAGTTCAATTCCTTCTGTCTTTATTTGCCTACTGTGTGATCTTGTACAAGCCACTTATTCAGGCATTGTTTTGTGACAATTTAAAATTTGATCTAGGCTCATTAATGGTGTTCTGGACCGCATGCCTAGTATATACCTATGAACAATATAGAGTACATTGTGACCGATAATTCTGAATGAGTTTGTATAGATTTTACAGTATGGTAATTAGTGTTTAGATGTAGTAGTGGCTCTAGACAGTGCTGCTTCCTCATTTGTTAGTTGTCAGACTCCACATTGTGCTTAAAAAATGTTTGCCCTTGTTATTATGTACCTTTGGTATAGTTTATATTTTCAGTATCTTAGTGTATAGACATGTTAAATATACCAATACATAGGCTGGCCCCTGACTGATCCAGCACCATTGATTTTATACCATTAACATGAATAAATTAGTATTGGATCAGATCACATGAATGCTTCCTGGTGATCCATTCTATAGAAAGTATTACTTGCTGCATACTTCCTAGCCGAGTTTAAATTTGCCTAACATTATAACCAATACACCTTCACCTTGTGCTATTATTTTGATTATGTAGTTTATCAAAACTTACATTTATAATCTGATCATGCATATATATTTAGCATGCAGCCTCCATTCCATGGTCAGCAGAATCATATCTTCATATAGCTGTAAGGTTCATCGGTTCATAGGTTGCTACTAGGCTATCGGCTCTTGGGACTATACAAGCCTAGACATAACAATTCCCTGGATATTTCTTCCCACAATATTTACTTCCCTGGACACCTGTCTAGCAGGGTAACTGACGTGAACCCCAGGGTGAATTTCCTATCTCCCATCCAGTCGTCAAGATTCCTTTTGAAGAGGGCCAAGGAGACACTCTGCTTGACATGTATGGGCAGTCTATTCCAGAGTATGCAGAGTCTCTGGGTCAGGAACCTATCCCTCCAGCATGTTTTGTTCATTGTGATGACAAGGTTTAGATTCCTAGAGCATGTGGCTCTGAGGGATTGGGATTTTTTAAGTGGAGCATGTCCAACAGCTCAGGGTTTGACATGGCCTTATATGTTAAGCAGAGATCGCCTCTGAGTAGATGATATGCCACTGAGTATAGCTGGAGTTTTTTTAGACAGTCAGCATACGGCATCTGCTTTAGGCCTGTGATTCTTTTAGTGAGGTATTTCTGCAGCCTTTCCAGTAGTTGCAGATGTCTTGTGAGGTACATACCAAACAGGGCATTGTACTCTATAATGGGTCTAATGAGGGATGAGTACAGTGGGATAATGACCTCCTTTTTTCTGGATGAAAAGCCCTTAGTGATGAGGTGTGCCACATAGAAGGATTTCCTGACTGTTGTGGCTATGTGGTTATCGAAGGTGAGACCACTGTCCACCTGTGTCCCTAAGTCTCTCATCACACTTTCGGTGTTTAGTGTGCTGCCACCTATGTGGTAATTCATGGGTAAATGTTTTTTCCCAAAGGGGATAACTATACATTTCTTGGCATTAAGCCTGAGCCCATGGCTCTGGCACCAAGCATCTGTTTCTGTAAGACCCTTTTGTAAAATATCCACACAATTTGGGGATTCAATAAAGGCTCCCAGTTTGAAGTCATCTGTGAACTTTGTTAGCCAGAATCCCTTAGTGTTGGCCTGTACTTCAGAGAAGTAGATGCCAAACAAGAGAGGTCCCAGGACTGAACCCTGAGGTACTCCACTTTTCACTTGTCTGGAGTTGGATTTGGAGTTGGCTACTTTTACAGTGTGGGTTCTGTCAGTAAGCCAATTGTCAACCCACCGAGTGACGTACAGATTTATGCCAGCTTAGTAAGTTTGTCTATGATTCCAGAGTGGGGGATGGTGTCGAAGGCCTTGGTGAAGTCCATATAGGCTGTGTGGACCACCTTACCCTCATCCACAGCTCTGAAGACAGACTTGAAGATGTCAGTCAGGTTCAGGAGACAAGATTGGCCCTTCACGAACCCAAACTGTGTGGGGTCTAGTGTTTGAAAGTTGCCAATGTCTTTGTTTATAAGTTCCATGATAATGCATTCCATGCACTTGCAGATCAGGCTCATCAGACTGATAGGACGGTAGTTCCCGGGATCCAAGTTGGATCCCCCCTTGTGGAGTGGGATAACTGTAGCTGTGTGCCACTCAGTGAGCACAAAGCCTGACATGAGGCTGTGATTAAACATGACACTTAGGTGAGGTACCAGTTCATTTTGTAGTTCATGTAATACACAGCCCAGGATGTCATCTGGTCCCATGGATGCTGTATTCATAGCTTTGGAGAGTGCAGTTTCTACCTGTGTGGCCGTGATTACTGGAATTTGGCAATCTTTTGGTATTGAGATGGGCCCTTTATGGGGTGAGAGGGGGGTGAAGTTGGCACTAAATCGATCTGCCAGGATATTGGCAATATCCTTGGGATCAGTATATTTAATGCCATTATGTTGTAGCTCAGAGCAGATCTGAGCATTGCCATTTAGACTCTTGACATAACTATAGAATGCTTTGTGGTTGTCTTTGGAATCTTTGGCAATTTTATTTTCGTAACTATCTTTGGAGGATTTTATGAGGGATCTCAGCTTCTTACTGAGGCTGGTAAGGGAGCTTTTTGCATCCTGGGATTTTCCTCTTTTCTGCAACAGTTTCTTCCTTATGTTGTATAGTTTGTTTATGGCAGGGGACCACCAGATTGGCTTCGCTTTTTAGAGGAGAGTGGCTTGGTTCTATTTGGGATGGCACAATTCATGCACAAGTGGATGTGCTCGTACAATGCCCTAGTGTAGGATTCAGCAGTCGAACTTTCAGATCCCATCTGCCTGGGTGTCATGAAGTTTGTCACTTCTGACTTGAGTAGCAGGAAGTTGGCTTTTCAGAAGTTTTTTTTTATGGAGGTTTCCTTACTGGGGGGTGGGGGTGGGATGTGGATGTCAAGGGTGATTTGCTTATGGTCAGACCTGACCAATGAGGGGGTGACCACTGGTGTGGAGCATCTATCTCCCATGTTGGTAATGACCAGGTCTAGGATATTGGAGGCCCTGTTGGGACAATGGATTAGTTGATCCAGGGAGTTGGAATTTATGAATTCCAAGAACCGCTGGGAAAAGGTGTTGGTACACGAGTAGTTTTCCCAGTTAATGGCAGGGTAGTTGAAATCACCCAGTATTAGGGTATTTTGTTGTATCTTAATATTTTCCAGTATGTTTAGAAAGGTGTAGTGAGAATCTTGGGGCATGGTGGGGGATCTGTAGCAAGCTACAATTTTGGATTGCAGTCTTACCTAGTGTTAGTTGCACCTGGAGAATTTCAGATGCATTGTGTTGGGCAACTATTCTGGAGGTGTGAATATCCTTGGTGAATATGGACACTCCTCCACCTTTAATGTTTCGGTCTTGGTTTGGTGGCCAAAAAGTGTGGTAAGAGTTGTAGCCTGGTATTGCAGGGGTGCTGTCTGGAGCCTTGAACCAGGTCTCAGTTACTGCACAGATATCAATGTTCTCCATTTTTAGGAGTGTCTCAAGAGAGTGCATTTTGAGGTTTAGACTTCTAGCATTGAGTAGCATTACCTTCAGATTTTGCATGCTTGTATCTGTTACGGTGGTGGCTTTGTCCTTTGAACCTTTCATAAAAAAGGCACTATAGGGGTGGCAAGAGCTTTACCCAGTAACCTGAATCCCAGGTGTGACAGGGGCAGACCATCTCTAGCAAAACATCATGGTTTATCGATCATGTCTTCCCAGGCAGACAGATACAGGATCCCCTTTGAATGACACCAGAAGCTTAGCCAATAGTTGAAGTCAATCATTTTGTCATTGTACTGTGGTATCATTCTGGGCGAAGGCAGGATGCTACTCAGGGCTAGGGTCATACCTGCCTGGGCCACATGACCCGAAAGCTCTTCCATGTCTCTTTTCATGTAGTCCAGGGAGGTAAGTCTCAAGTCATTCACTCCAACATGGACAATGACAGAGTCATATCTGTACTTGTTGTGGAGTGACTTGAGTGCATGCATTATGTGGCGGATCCTGGCACCTGACAGGTGGCTGACTGTAATTTTCTCCTTGTTCAGCCTGGTGAGTGGGACATCAGTGTGCCTGACTATAGAATCCCCTATGACTAAAGTGTTAGGTATGTTGTCTTGCCTTAGGGGCTGTTGTTGGGTGGCACACTGGTGTTGTGAGCTAAGTGCCACTTTGGTTGTGACTAGTGTTTGCGTTTCAGCTTCGGAGGTCTTTGTTGCTTGGGCAGGTTAATGTTAAGGGCCTCATCATATATGGGTTTAGTGTTGCTATGTGTGGGTGTTGATGGTGTGGATTTTGAAGGGGTATGTGTTCCTTGAGGTGTAGTGCAGGTGTTAACCTTCTCCTCTTGACTGTCTAGCACAATCTTCGCTGGAGAGAGCTTTGCTTCCAGTTTGGCTATGTAAGTGTATCTCTCACAGGTTGTAGTGTTGGGTGGTAGGTGGAGAGGATTGTCTTTGTACATGAGGCAGTTACTGCATTGCCCCAGTATGCCCAGATTCACCAGGTGGACAGGAGAAATTACTGGAAGCTGACCCTTGAACATGCCTGTTTAGGTGCTTTTCTTGTAAAGTACAAGAGCTATTTTCCCATACCTTTGCAAGGTACTTTGCAATTAGAGGCTGTTTAGTGCATACAATTAATTTCTCTTTATTGACAAGGAAAGTTGAGTGCTTGTATCAGTTTAAGGCTTCCTAGTGCTTTCCAGCAGGTTCTAGAGCAAGTGCTAGTCACAGGGGTTCAGATTTTAATGCTACTCCTGAGAAACCAGCTAGTTCTAAGGGAATATTTGAAGAGCAGACTTTCTGGCATCTGGAATACTTTAACCATAGCCGCGCGGTGCTGCATGATGTGAAAAATGCACAAACACATGCGTTTTTAAGCCAGAAAGTTGAAAGGGATAGAAATCAGTCCAAAAAAGCTAATAAAATTACAATTTCAGAGCTGGAAACCACTCCTCTAGTGTTAGGCAGTACAATGCTCACCACTCCCACTGGTAAGCAGTAGGACTTCCCTCTACCACAGCAAGGTCTGGATAGCTCTGAACACAGAAAATAAAGTCCTGAGACCAGCAAAGCCTGGGATCTGAACTATACTAGCTAGGAGAGGCAGGAAACAAGCAAACAAGATAGCATTTTTTGTTTTTTTGTTCTTTTTTCTTGGTTAAAACAGGCTAAACAATGCAATAATACAGCAAATAAACACAGAAAAGACTAACACACTTGAGTGTATAGCCCTAAACAGTAGATGCAATTAAAACTCTACACAATTAGCAAGTTAAAACTTTTTAAATGAAGCAAGGCAAGTGCACAACCGAAAAATGATTTAAGAGGCAGTAATACAGTAGAATAAGTGTCTAGTCTACATATACAGAGATGTCTATATATACAGAAAAGCAGCTAAAACACACAAACAATTCAGATGCAGTGCAACCTAGAGCACTTGAGATGTAGCAATATTAAGGCAAATACTGTTTTAATAACTGACTAAAATATACTCTATATTTCCAAAATGTGTGCGAATCACAGTCAGAACACAAGGAGATTCAGGCAATTTTATTTTATTTTTTTAAAGATAGGGAGAAAGGAGGAACAGAAGGAAAGAAACAAAGTGGGTTGTCCTTCTCAGATGTTCTGCCTTTATTAAGTAGAATGAGCTAATGACACTAGACTGGGAAGAGTGTCCCAGATCAAATTTACAGTAGGGGTGAGCAACTGCAAAGCCACCAAGTATAACAACAAGACACCAACAGCTATTAGCCTACACTCTTTTAGACACTAAACACTACAGAAATGTTTATCACAGCAGTGAACCACAGAATGGAAGTTTTTAAATAGATAAAGGAGCAAGGAGACTCTACAGAATGCTTTTAACTGCAAACAAACCAGTTACCCATGCAGATTAATTAATAGCAATAAAATACAGTAAAAAGGAATTTAGATGCCCCACGCATGCTGGGTATCCTTCATACCTGATGAACAGGACTACACTAGTAACTGAATTCACCTTAGCTCTTGCTTTAGGCATGGATTCCTTAAATGTCATTATGTTTAATGTTATGATTGCATTTAGGCTTTGGTTTGGGGTGACAGGGTTATACAGTCTGCAGATGTGCTGCTCTGTATGGCTGTCAGTGTGGAGGGTATCTTGAAATATTGTGAATAATTAAGTGTGTTGTGCTTTGAGCTTTGTCAATTAATTTTCTCCTTAGGCAGCTTTTTTGAACTTTTGGATGTTCTACTGTTCGAATTCAAACACCTATAAAATTTGCTGAAAAGCACAACACTATGAAGTATATTAAAGTGTTAATAATAGTTTGTTATATGGTGACATAAACTGTGTGTTTGGAAGGGGGAGTGCTCATGCCATTACTTCACATGGTCACTGTGGGAACCTCTGTGTTGTCAGGTAATGGAGCTTTTAATATACCTTTAAACACAGTCACAGACATACCACACACACACACACACACACACACACACACACACACACACACACACACACACACACACACACACACACACACACACTCTTATGGAAGCAAACACACTCCTGCACATGTGCGTGCACATACACATTCCTTTTACTTCAAAGAAATAGAATGACTGTTTACTTATTTTTTTAGGTGTGCTGTATGACATGCTAGTATATTAGATGCCTGCTTATGTCATCAAATGGGGCAAGACAATAAGAGGATACAGAAGCATGGGGAGGCAGCATTTTTTAAAAGGTGTTAAATTACTCTGCTTTTTACTAGCTTAGCAAAGGAAGTTGGAGTCTGGCCAAAAAGGCATAGGTTAGAAGTAATTTATATATCATTTACAAAATGTGCTTTTGTGTAAATAAAGTCACAAAGTATTGCAGTGTTACTGGGACAATGTAACACTGCAAGCAGTAATATAAACAGAGAGCTGTGAAAGGGACACTAATCAGAACCAGCTTGCTAAGTGCTCAGGAAATCTTGAAAGGTTTATCACATACACAAAATGTATGTTTTCCTTTATTTGGAATGGATGTAGAGGGTTTTATGTACACAATCCACTGTAAGTACACGCTTTGCCACATTCAGTCTGAAGTTTCTTCAATAGAAAGTTCATGCATACCGATAAACAAAAGCAAGCAAACAAAAATATTTACAATAATAACTATTTTATCTGACTCTATGGATTAACTCTGTTCGTACTATAATCCCCCTCCCCCCAAATTAGCAATCTGTTTATAGTATCATTATATTCAGGTTTTGTGGTTCAGGATTTACAACTTTTACTTGCCATTGTAAGTTAAGTAAGATGTTGTTGTTTTTCGGCTTTTCCCGGTTAGGAGTCGCCACAGCAGAACTCCAGTCTGCTAATGATTGAAAGTAGATTTTCACGAATGCCAAGGTGCCAGCTCAACGTTCAACCTTCAGTGAAGGCACGCCCATTTATGCATGTCTTTCAAATGCCCTCAGGGACGACATGCAGACTCCACACAGAAGGAACTCCCCACACTCCAGCCGAGAATCAAACGCGAGAACCTCTTGCTGTGAGGCAACAACACTACCGCTGCACCACCACGGCTATTGTAAGTTAAGTAAGATAAGAAGCTTTAAATGCTGTAAAGTCTGGGAACACTGATGAGGTTATTCATTAGGTTAATTAAGTGCTGTCACCTCCCATAAAAGACAGCGCTTCAGAGCTGCAGCTGAAATAAAAGTGACACAGAAAAGTTAAGGGTTTACTGTTTTACTCTACTTTATAATAATACCCCTGCCCCTTCAAGGAGCAGTGTTCCACTCAGCACAGTTTGCTCCCCTTTACTCCAGGACCTCTTAAGGACATAACAGTGTTCCAACTACATGGCTTCTGAATGCCTATGACTATTTACATCTTTATGGGTACATTCAGGCCAATAAAAGCAAACCTCACAAGCTGTAGGCATGCTGTGTTTCTTTTTTTCTGACAACCAAATTTCAGAATAAATCCTCAACAATTTAAGAAGTACCTGTGTCTGGCATAGAAAGCATCCTCTGACCCATTACTGATGAATTTACCATACATTAGCAAGTCAAGTGGTATCAGAAATGCTTGGTCTATGGATCTAAACCTCTTCTGCAACATCAACAGAACAGTTTGTATCAGCAGGTATATCTCACAGAGGATAGCACTGTAGTTAAACAGACTCCCAATCCACGTGAAACAAAGTTTATCCCTGTCCATTTTCAAGCGCAACTTTGATCAATGGAAAGGAAACAGAAAATTTATGCCAGGACTGCTCCCTGCACTACTGATGGATAGAGACAGCTCCTAATTGTTTTATCTCATCCATGAGTCCCCTCAAATTATCTATAGTATGATCCCAGTTATTCTCATTAGAGGTAGTAGAAAACAGTCAACTATGGGATAGGCAAGATCAATCAATATCCAAGTGGAATATGTTATTTTGAGCATAAAAATGGGAAATTAGCTAGGCTTAAAATGGCCTGCATGGGCAGTTAGCCTAGTACTTATCAAAGAATCTATGAACCCCACATGATTAACAATATTAAGGCACATTATTCAGATCTACACAGACCACATCGACCTGGTATGTCATATCTTTGTCTTTGGAAATTTTCCCTGGTAACAGAACATCTGTTTCTAAATGCTCATTGTTTAGTATTACTTTTTCCACCACCATGCTAGTAGTTAACTGCTAGATTAAATATTACTTCTCTAAGATCACATCGAGTTTAAAAGCTAAGACCTTTATCCATGGGTATTTTTATGGTAGTTGACAATCTCTCTTTAAAAGCAAACTATATAATTTTACTTTTCCTGCCATTGTGTAGCTGGTTAGCTACCACATTACATACTACTTTCTCAATACTATTGGATACTATACAGAAGACACGTTAGCCTAAAAGACCACACTTGTTTTTGTTACTCTTGTAGACTGGAACAATAATTGCATCCTTACAAGTAGGCATTAGAATTTGTTAAAGTAACAATCTATTTTAATCATTCCTAAGAAATGAAGCTAGGCTAAAACTTAATTCTGTTAATCCTCTAATTGACAGATATTCAAGAATACTCTCATTATGAGTTTTCAGTCAGCCACAAATTTATTTAATCTCTTTTATAGTTAAAATGTACAGGCTCATGTTTTCCCTAAAGCGTTCACATAAAGTGTTTAAACAGAAAGTCATACTTTGGAAGGATAAGACCTCTCTGCAAGATTCAAATTATTTTACTTCTAGTGTCAGTATACTGCCAACTGTGTCAAGACTATGCTTACCGTCATCATGCCTCCCTCACTTCAAAAGAACAGAGACTACTTTTCCCATCATTTGTGCTTTAGGTCAATCCTCTGCCCATCCTAAACTTGATTTAACCTGTCTCTAAAGTATTTTATATTTAGTTAGATTATTCTTTTCAGCTTTTCTTTTCTATTTATTTTATTTTTCTTCTTTTTTGATAATACATTTGCTTTCCTTAATAATTCTCCAACAGTATATTTTCTCCTTACAACTTATCGCAGATTTATAAATAAATGTGACTGTAGTAAAGAATGATCGCCCTGGGGCAGAACTGTGCAGGTGTGACCATTCCATTTCTGACTGACAGAAATAAGGGGCATGGTCATGCATATTTTTCTTATGTTTGGTTAATTATTCTAATTCATACATTTTCTTTAAATTTTCAAGTAAATCACTGATAATTTCAAAGAGTCAATAGTGCTTGATGTTAGAGTTTGTAAAAGTGCTGTTCGTTTACCTTGTTAAGTGAATTAGCACAATATTTAAAAAAAATATCTCTGATGTTGGGCTTTTGCCACCCTCTCCCCTTTGTTTTATCTTTGAGTATGGAACTTTGAACTTTAATTTATTGGCATTTTTTGACTTATTTATTTAGCAGCTTGCTTAATGCTGCTTACAATTGAAGTGCTACCTGTGGGCAGTTAGCCCAGCTAATGGGCATACAAATAATCAGGAATGGATGAATGAATGAACTGTATTATTGTTCACTGTTCTACTGCTTTACCAGTTGTTTTTGTTTCTTTGTTTTTTTATTGGAACTCCAAAAACAATGCTTGCAACAATCAGCACAATTGGCATGCTAGTACAAGAGTGCAGATGTAGAAATTGTGCTCTGCTAAAAATAGTTTATCTTTGAACTAGAATTGTTCTTTCCCAATGAATAAATGCATTCATGAATGGTGTGATAATCGTATGTGTGTTGTAGTGTGGGACAGCTACCGTGTGTTCTGTTGTAATATTGATTCTTTATTATAAACCAGCAATGGTGAAAAGCTTAGTAAATAGCGCACTTCATTCTTTCATTCTTACTGCCTGATCACCTTACATGCTGACTGATTGGAAGAACAAGCCAATTGTACTATTTACTGGCTTTTTGTCATTATTGTATATAAAAAAGTGAAGCGTTGTTACAGCTGGTCCACATTCCAAAGACATGCATCTGGAACATTTCTCCCCGGGCCTCTGTTGAAAATAGGCTGTTTCACAGTTGGACTTTCCTGGTAAACAAATGTTAAATAAATAAAAAATAACGATATATATATATATATATATATATATATATATATATATATATATATATATATATATATGTACATACACACACACACACACACTCACATATACAGATATATATATATATATATATATATATATATATATATATATATATATATATATATTTGCTAACAATAGAAGGATTTTAGTGTTATCGACCTCATAACATGTTTACCATTTCCTGGAATACAGCAAAGTCTATGGGAAAAAAGTGATACAACACAGATGATATTAGACATTTCTATGTACCTGAACATGACCAAATGCCTAATGTGCAATTTGCTTCCTTGGTCAGGAAGACTATCAAACCTTCTGTGATTCTGTAAAAAATATGTTTGCAACACACTTTTATTTTCTGAAACCTTATTTTCTTCATGTTTTTGTCTTTTGTAGTGTACTTACAGTGTGAGAATTCCTGTCATTTGGATGAAGAATGTCTTCCATTTATCATAAATGGAACAACACATTATAGCTGTGAATGCAATGCAACAATATATAACAATGATCCAGGTATGACTGCACCCAAATCTTACCACTGTTGACATATAGTCATATATTTTTCAGGCACCTGCCTGGTTGCTGAGGTTTCACTGTAATAACATTTATATACAGCTAATGCATTATTCTGCAAAAAATGTAAACAAAAATCAGAAATGATGTTGTGATATAGCAGCACAACAAGACTTAAGAGATAGTAGGTCAATATGTATGCAGACCTTTAAGAAGCTTTCCAGGAACTTGCATAAGGGTATTAATACTGAGCACTTGCGAGCCTGACTGCCATTTTGTAGTAAGCTGTTGAGATGTAAGCACATATATCTGTGTAGTCTGTCAGTTAATCTGTTTATATTTTGTACTGCTGTATCCATCCTGATGTGTTTCTACAAAATAAAGCATATAAACGAACTATCCCACCTGTTTGTCTTCAGTAGCAAACCAAGACGAGTGACATGTTGTCAGAGTAGGATCCAGAAATCCAGAATCAAAACCAGAAGACACTCAGTTAATGGTGGAGGAATATAAAGGAATGAGTCATCCGTACTGCATGTATAACTAGCAAAAGAAGGTCAGAAACATATTTTAGATATCAAAGCTTGCTTAAATGGTTTCTTAGTCACAAGATATAAAACAAAACACTCAGAATGCTCTAAACAAATTTTTAAGTAAACAAAATGTCCAAACCTGCAACATACTGAAAAATATTCAAACTAACTAAAGAAAATGTTTGAAATAAAGTCTGAATCACAAAGACAGGGGTCCAGAGAAATAAATATTGTGGGAAGAAATATCCAGGGAATTGTTATAGTTAGGCTTGTATAGGCCCTAGGGCTAATAGCTTAGTACCAACCTATGAACCTATGAAAATGTGTAAAAGGGGTTGGAAGGGTAGCCTAATGGTTAAGGTGCTTGCCTTACAATCACAAGGTGCAGGGTTTGAGTCTCACAAGGGATAATTGGCTAGGTTTAGGGCAGTTAGCTTAGCACTAACCTCTGAACTTAAAATAAGAAACACATCTCCATTTTTTCACTCTGAGCTACTTTTTCACATTAATTAAAGCTATTCAAGATATCTAAAATATATAGAGTCTGCATATTTGTGCAGTATTATAGTATAGTTATTTCACAAAATGCAGCCATTTCAAAGCATATTTCACAAAGTACAGTATTTCAAAGAGTTTATTGTGCCTTTGAATGTTATTACAAGTACTGGCTGTGTGTGCATGTTCATACGTAATTACAAGGGACATTTTCTCAGTATGCTTGGGCATACTTTCTTGGCATGGCTGAAGGATTTTGTAGACCAGCTCCACTTGCTTTTGATAATATTATTGCAGAGAACCAGACAGTGTTTGAGGAAGTGTACAATATTTTCATATAAGTTGCATTTTCTGATAATGTTGACTGTACATAGGCATTTATTTTGCTTAATTTAGCTGGTTCAGAAGACATAGAGAGTTTTCATTTGTGTATGTACCTGTTGTATTTGCAGGGGACGGGGAAAACTGTCATATAGTTGTACTGGCTGAGTCAATGGAAGACCTTGAGTGCTTGAAATGTAAATTTAGAGAAATGTATAACCCCCAAATGAATATTACAATGGAAAGGCACTTAGTTTCGAAAAGAGATCAAAAGCCTGGTGAAACATTTGGAGCATATATAACTGATTTGAGAAACAAAGCTAAAACATGCAGATTTGGTGATTTAAAGGATGAGTTAATAAAATACAGACTTGTGTGTGATATTAAAGATGATACTGTGAGAAAGATTTTTCTTTGTGACAGTGATTTAACTATGAATAAGGCCATTGAGATTTGTCAGATTAATGAGCTCACAGAAAAGCACACAGATATGATTACTAATGAGAAGTGCATGCTTCAAGTATCTTCTAGTGCTCATGTTGATAGTATGCAGCACATGGTTAAAAGAAACAGGCCCAAGCACATGGCAACAACTGCAAGCCCTGCAACAGTCATTGGGAAACTCTTATCTTTCTAGCAAATTCCAGAGTGTGTACAGTCTCAGTGAATCACAAGCGTTACTCAGCAAACTCAATGAATGTGTCTCTACACAGTTTCATAGTCAACTATCATAATTATGGTGCAAATCATGAACCCAAAAGAGAAAAGTGCTTAGCTTTTGGTCAGCAATGCCAAAAATGCAATAAGTGGAATCATTTCAAAAGGTTTTGTAAATCAAACAAGGGGCATTCTTTTATTAAAAGAGAACATTCAAAGAGACAAGTTGATCAATTAGAAAGTTGTGACCATACTTTTTATGTTGATGTTGTGGATGTGCTTAATGAAACAGTCAGTGCAGTAGATTTATGGCAAATAATGAAGTATTTTGTACTGTTCAGATAAATGGGAAACCCATACAGCTCAAAGTTGGCACAGGTTCAAAGTTCAATGTTATGTCAGCAGAAACATTTGTTAGAGTATATGCTGGTGATAAGCTTGATTTGGCAAAGTGTGCTAAGCTTGCTACTTATGGTGGTGAAGAAATTCAAAGTGAAGGTTCAGTAGTGGTTTCATGTTACTTTGCTAGGATCAGCTATGACTTGCAATTTTATATGGTCAAAAGGCGCTTACAGTCATTATTAGTCCTCAGAGACAGTTTGAAAATGGGACTGCTTTCATTTAATAAGGAAGTGCACCATGTAAGCTTAAAAGACCACTGTTCTAATTTTACCCAGTCTATTTTTTCTACGTTTGCTGATCTTTTCGAAGACAAACTAGGCAAACTCCCAGTAGTGTACTCTATGAAGTCAGACCCTGAAGTCATCCCAGTTGTCAGACAAGCCCAGAAAGTTCCATTAGATATGCAGAATAGAGTCAAGGCTGAGCTAGATAAAATTGTGCAGCAAGGTGTAATTTGTTCAGTTGAAGAACCAACTGAATGGGTATCTTCCATGATCATGGCTCATAAGAAAAGCTTAGATGATATCAGAATATGTACTGATCCACAAGATTTGAACAAAGCGCTGAAAAAAAACTCCTCAACCAATGCACACAGTTAAATAAGTCACTGGTCTTATGCCAAATGGCACTGTTTTTTCTGTCTTGGATGCAAAGAGTTCATTTTGGCAAATTCCGTTTGACCGAAAATCTTCATTGGTAACCACATTCAGTACTCTTTTTGGCAGGTACAAATTTCTGAGAATGCCATTTGAGATAAATTCTACCAGTGAAGTCTTTCAGCATGCAGTGGAGTAAATTTTTTTCTGAGTATCCATGTGCTATTATAGTAGATGATATTCTAGTAGGAGGTAATGGTGAAGCTGAGCATGACAGAAACCTCAAAAAACTTCTGGAAAGAACACATTAAGTGAATCTTAAGCTGAATCCTCAGAAGTGCAAATTCAGGCTACAAGAAGATACTTATGTTGGTCATTTATTTACCAGTTCAGGCTTATGACCAGATCCTTCAAAGCAAATAGCAATTCTTGAGATGTCAGATCCAGATAATGTTCAAGCCTTACAACATTTTCTTGGCATGGTTAACTATCTAGGCAAGTTCATTCCAGATTTGAGCCAACTTTCAGTACCACTTAGAGCGCTGACATGCAAAGATGTATCTTGGTCATGGTTACAACAACACCAAAGAGCATTTGATGTCCTGAAACAGAATTAACAGTCCACCAACTGTCAGATATTATGATGTTTACAAACCAGTTATTCTATTTTGCGATGCTTCAAAGTTTGGTCTAGGTGCAGTCATTCTTCAAGAGAGTAGACCAGTAGCCTATGCATACAGAACTCTAACCTAAACTGAAATGCAGTATGCATGGATAGATAAAGAGCTGTAGGCAATTGTGTTTGCATGTTCGAAGTTCCATGATTATATTTATGGTAGACCTATCAGATTGAAACAGATCACCAACCTCTAGTCACTATTTTGAGAAGGCCAATTCATACATCTCCTGCCAGATTGCAACGCATGATGCTCAGATTGCAAAAGTATAATTTCAATATTATCAAAATAAAAGGCAGACTTATTTATCTTGAAGATACATTATCCAGATTGCCCAGAAATACCATTAACGGCATGAAAATGAGAAACTTGATTTTGAAGTCATGGAATTGAGAAATTCTTCTTCCACACCTTGATGAGCTTAGAAGTCATACAGCTTTAGATCTAGTTCTTCAGAAGCTCACCTTTATCAGTCAAGGATGGCCGTCAAAGCAATTGATAAGACTGTACTGTACTGGAATTCACTGGAATCAACTGAAGTGAGACTGAAATGAAAGTCTTTATCTGTTAATTACCCAAACCTGTGCTGAATAGGTACCATTCTCTCCTTTATGGGCCAAGTCTTGTGTACTTTTCAGAATGATTTCTCCAAATGCTGTAATTCATTCAGTAAGGCTTTATTGGATGTTCACAATATCAATATTCTGTCTTCATTAATAGTGCTGATAAACGATAACAATCTGTAGAAATGCTGGGGTGCTGATTAGTATCCATAGTTACTGCACATCATATTCTGACTGTCCTGAACAACATAAACTAAAATAGTCTATATATTTGACCTGCCTTCTGTATTTGGACTTGGGTGTCTCTATTGTAGCTTAATCTTCTCTGTAATGACAAGTTGAATGAACTAACTAACCTTAACTGAACTGCTATCCTGAACACAATATATTATTTATTTATTTATTTATTTATTTATTTTATTTTACATTTGTTGATCGGGCTAGTCCAGCTGGATACATGTCCTTTTTCAGTAGAGGCCCAGGGAGATAAGCTCCAAGACATGGTCAAAATACAGTACAAGTTCAAACAACACAGAAAAAAAAGTATCAAATTACTAATAAAAATAGCAAAGGAGTTATTTAAGAAGAGAATGTATAAAGAGGATGTAACAAATGAAAAAGGGTAGATGAGAAAAATATGATAAGATGGAAAAAGTAGCAGAGGATAGTAAGCACTGGATAATTTAGTTAAACTAGTCGAGGTAGATGACTAGTTTGGTTTTGAACAGGGGCATAGCTAGTGAGTTTTGAGGAGAAGTTTAAGTCTCTTTTTAAAGAGAGATACTGAGGTGAGTGAGGAGAGGTCACAAGGGAGAAGATTCCAGGATTTACCTACAGAATTAGAGAAGAGGGAATCCCCAGCTCTGTTATTAGGTTTAGTGGTGTGGACTAGTAGTTTATGAGATGAGCATAAGGACTTCAGATTTGTATAGGGGGTGATTAGGGTAGATAAACTTGGAGTATTAGAAGGTTTATAAATAATGTTGTGGGCAAGGGTGAATTAGTGAAATTTAATCAGGTGTTGTAGTTCTAACCATCTTAGCTATTTTAAGTTTATGCAATGATGGGTTCGGAATGGGTTGCCTGTAGCAAATCGTGCAATGTTATTAGAGGCCATTTCCAATTTGTTGAGGTTATTCTTGGAGAAATTAGTAAAAATGGGAGAGGCATAAAGGAGTGTAGAGATCAAATGTGTGTGGGCAACAGTAGTTTTAGCAGTGGGGGAAAGGAAGGGTTTTATCCTATAGAGGGTACCAATTTTTTTATTAACAGCCTTTATGGTATTATTGATGTGGATGTCAAGGCTCAGATTATTGTCGATGGTGGCACCGAGTAGTTTGGTGGTAGAGTCAGGAGATATAATAGTATCATTGGTAGATGCTACTGAGAATTGAAGAGGAGAGGACTTATGAGTAGGACTGAAGAGGAGGAGTTTGGTATTTTTAGGGTTCAAGAGAAGGCAATGCTGAGTGAACCATTATTCAACTATGTTGAATACTTTTTGGGTGAGAGTTTGAAGGTCATGGGATGATGTAGCTGAACATAATAGTGTTGAGTCATCAGCATATTGTATTGTGGGATAGCTAGATGAAGGTCATTAATAAATATTGAGAAGAGAAGAGGTCCAAGTATGGATGCCTGAGGGACTCCTAAGGTAACAGGTAGTAGGGTGAATAAAGTATTTTGCCAAAGTATTGCTTGCTGTCAGTTGTCAACGTAGGATTGGAACCATTTTATGGAAAGTGGGTCTAATGACAGTGATATCAGGATGTTTAAGAGAATTTGGTGGTTTACCATGTCAAATGCTTTGGACAGGTCAATGAATAGAGCAGAAGAAAGGTTATTCAGGTTTCAGTGCCTGTTAATATAGTCAGTGAAAGACAAGAGGGCAGTGGTAGTGCTGTGCGAGGGTCTGAAACCATGTTGACAGTTGGAATGTAAGTTATTTTCAATTAGATGGTGGAGTAGTTGCTTATGGATACACTTTTCCATAATTTTAGCTAGGGGAGAAAGTAGGGCAATGGGGTGATAGTTTGATATTTCTGTGGAATGTCCTCCTTTATGTAGGGGGATTATATGGGAGACTTTCCATAAGGTGGGGATGTAACCTTCAGTAATTGATCTATTGATCAATATGGAAATAGGATAGGCTATGGCCTTGGATGATATCTGTAGATATTCAGAAGGCAGTAGGTCTGCAGAAGGAGAGCATGGTTTCAGTTTATTCAAAAGGGTTTGAATAAATGAGGTTGTAACAGGTTTGAAATGAAAGGGGGGGGGTGGGGTTGAGGAGTATGAGGGTATTGTGAAGGTATTCGGTGATAGTTGACTGGCTAGTAATTGGATAGTATCTGTAAAAAAGGTATTGAAGGTATTAGCTGTATGGATTGGATTATTCAGGTCTGTATTTTGAGGGTTTGGTGTAGTAGATTGACCTGGGTGGAGTAATTGCTTGATGCTGGCCCAGAATTTATGTGGGTTGATGTGATTAGCTTGTTGATATTGTAAGTAGTAGTTTTGTTTATCAGAGAGTATGGCCTTTTTAGTGTCATTTCTTAGCCGTCGAAATGTTAGTTGGTCAGTGGTGTTTTTTGTCATTCTCCATTTGGCCCAGTATTTATTTCTGATGTGAATTTTGTGTTTGGTTTCGCTGGAAAGCCATGGGGCAGGCTTGGCCTTAATTCTTATATATCTGGTTGGAGCATGATGATTAAGAATGACAAGGAAGGTAGAATTAAAGAAGTTAATGGTTTCATCTAAAGGAATATGTTTTAAGGGAACTCAGTTGCAAGCTTTAAGTTCAATTTGGAATAGATCAGGGTTAAATTTCTTTTTGGATGTAATATGTCTGGTAGAAGTTGGGGTACAGGTGTTGGCTTTATGTCTGATGATATAGGTGAGTGAGTGGTCACTGATGTCATCAGGGAGGGTTCCAGAATCATAGTGAGTATGATTGTTAGTGAGAATCCAATTATATTGCTTCAGTCCAGTAATATTCCTTTGTAAACCGCATTCACTCAACCTAACCTTGGTCTCAGGCCTTGACTAATACGTGCTTTATTTAACATTCCATTAAGGAACATTCTGTAGCTGACAAGATTGTATCTTTCCCTTGAGAAAAAAAATTCTGTATTTTTCTATTTTTCTGCACATTTCATGCTTATTTTTCTTTCTAATAAACTGTCTTTCTCTGAAACTGAATGCTTAAATGTCTGACACTACATATGTTACCGTTTAGTCTGCATAATGCCTAATAACTACTTTAAATTGGAGGTCCCTAATCTAACATTTGCGTCATGACTTGCAACCATATTTTTCTTACAGAGATGAGATTTTGTTTGACAATGATATAGTCATGAAAGGTCCAAAAGTGTTTGTTCCAAAGTCCTTACAACAAGAGTATACTACCACGTTGTGCCATGGCTACTCAGAAATTGATTCTACCAAAAGAAGGGAAAGAGGGTTAGTATTTTATTATTATTTAATTTATTTATTTTCATTTGTTTACCGGGATGGTCCAGCTGGGCCAGAAGTGCCCATTTTCAGTGGAGTCCTGGGGAGAAATGCTCCACATATGAGACATTTCACATACAATGCAGAATTTATATTAATAAAGACATTTAGTAAATATTATTGGCAGCTTATACAATTGGTTAAAAAAAACAGTACATAAGTAATCATTCTCAAATCAAAGATATTATGCAAGCAATACAGAGTATATACATTATTTATTTATTTGACATTTATTTGACATTTGTTAACCGGGTTGGTCCAGCTGGGCCAGGACCCCGTTTTCAGTGGAGACCCGAGGAGAAAAGCTCCATTTACAAAACAATTAGGATAACATAGGTAACAAAAATAGAAAGTACCATAAACAAGTATAACTCCAAAACATATAAATACAAATATGAATCAAACATATTTAGATTAGAGTAAGAGGGTTGTCTCAAAGAAATAAGCATATGAACTCCTGTTTTTTTTTGTATGTATATATATATATATATATATATATATATATATATATATATATATATATATCTGTACAAACAAGTTATATACAAGTGATCAAACAAGCGATATACAAGTGATCAGATTTTTTGCCTAGGCTTCGTAGGAATGTATAGATGCTTTCAGGAGTTTAGAGGGAAGAAGCAGCATTGTATAAAGGGGAAATATTAGGTAGGTTCTAAGCAGAGACATGGTTTAGTGCTGAGAAGATAATGTCTGAGTTCCTTTTTAAAGTACACATGGTGTATGATGGAGCATATGTGTAGAAGTTTGTTCCAAATGTGGGCTATAGAGCAGTTATATTGTAGTTTGCCAGTGTTCTTCTTTGGATGATCTACATTCAGAAGTTTTGGTTAGAGGTGCGGAGGGTTCTAGAAGGGTTATAGGTAGATAAAAGAGTAGTGAGAGCTGGGCAGGATGAAGGCCTGTATAGAATGAAGTGAATAACTTGAAATTGAGAAAGTAGTAGTAGTTGAGGGAATTTGAGCCATTGTAAGGAATTCAGGGACAGGCAGTGATGGGAGTTGTAGGGGGAGTTGGAAATGAATCTTGCAATTTTGTGATAAGTTTGTTGCAGTTTGTTCATGGTGGTAGCTTGTATGTTGGTTAGTATGGGGGTTGCGTAGAGAAGTGTGGGCGAGAGGAAGGACTGTGCTATGGTAAGTCTAGCATTTGGAGTAAGAAATATTTTGTTACAATAGAGCAAGCAAAGTTTCTGTTGTGTTTTTTTTATTCCTTCCAGTAAGTGTAAGTTAAATTTCAGCTCATCATCTATAGTGACGCCTGACAGTTTAGTGTGTGGTTCAGGTTTTATGATAGTGTTGTTAGAGGATGTTACGGTAAATGTAGATTTCTGGTTGGAAAGTGAGCGGGGGAAAAAGAGCAGGAACTTGGTTTTCTTGGGGTTAAGGATAAGCAGATTGTCAGATAGCCATTTCTCTGTGGATAGAAAGTAGTTTTGAGTAAGGGTGAGAAGGTCTGTAATACTACTGGAGATCGAGAGGAGTGTAGAGTCGTCTGAATATTGTATAAGAGAAGATTGTCTGCAAGAGGTGAATAATTTGTTTGTAAAGATACTGAATAAGAGGGGACCCAAGTTAGACCCTTGAGGAACACCTGTTGGAACAGATATAAAGGGAGAGCAGGAGGAGAGCCATTTGACAGATTGTTGCCTATCTGAGAGATAGCTGGATAACCAAGCAAGGGAGGGAAGAAGACAGGTTGAGGTTAGATAATTTAGAAAGGAGTATAGGGTGAGAGACTGTATTAAAGGCTTTGGAAAGGTCAAGGAAGAGGCAGAATATTAGCTGATTGTTATCAAGGGCATTGGCTATGGTATGAGTGAAAGAGAGGAGGGCAGTGGATATGCTATGGTTGGGATGGAAACCATGCTGAGTGAGAGTGAGAAGGTTGTGTTGGAGGAGGTGGCTGAGAAGTTGTGAATGAATACATTTTTCGAGCAACTTGGAGATGGGGAAAGAATGGTAATGGGACGATAGTTAGATGGATCAATGGAGTTGCCACCCTTATGTAGTGGGATAGTATAGAAGGATTTCCAGATAGCAGGAACTGTAGCCTCTTGTATAGCTCTGTTAATGAGAATGGATATAGGATAGGCTGTAGATTCAGCAGCAAGTTTGAGAAATGTAGGAGGTAGGTTATCGGTAGAGGGAGAACATGGTTTAAGCTTAAGAAGAAGGGATTTAATGTAGGAAGTTGACACAGGTTTAAATGAGAAAAGATTCTGGCTATGAAGGTTGATAGTGGTAGTGATAGTTTCAGCATTAGTATTTGAGGGAGTGAGGTTTTGGATCATGTCAATGAAGTGTTTGTTGAGTTGGGTAGCAATTTCGGTAGGAGATTTTTTGGAGTAGGGTGAGGGGCTAGAAGGCTTGCCAGGGTAAAGAATTTTGTTAAGAGTAGTCCAGAAATTGCGCAGGTTGGACGTGTTGTCTAGTTGAGGTGAATTGAAGTAAGATACCTTGTCTTTACTGACTAATTTCTTAACTAAGTTACATAATTGTCTGCATTTAAGTAGATGGTGAGTATGCTTGGTTTTAAGCCATAACTTCCAGGTGCTATCCCTGTTATGCATTAGTGCTCTAGTATCTTTGGAGAGCCATGGAGCATAGTTTGATTTAATTCTAATTTTCTTGGAGGGAGCAAGGGAATTAAGGGTATCTAGGAAAATGTTGAATTTAATGACAGCATCTTCAAGAGGGATGTGTTTAAGGATAGACCAATCAATACTGGATAGTATGGAGTTAAACTGAGTGTTATTGAAGTTAGATAGCTTACAACAATCTCTGAATAGGTGGGGTTTGTGTGGCTGGGAGGTGTGTTTAAAGATAGAGGTGGGGAGGTAATCACTTAAGGAGTCAGGTAGGGTACATGGGTCATGGGGTAGAGGTTGGGAAAGTTGGTGAGTATCCAGTCAATGGTGTAACTGGAAGATAAGTCTTTGTTGAAACAGGTGGGGGATGTAAGTAGTTGATGAAAACCATGTAAGTTGATGCTGGATTGTGGTGAGTCAGTAGTAAGTTTGGACCAGTCTATATTGATATCACCAAGAATGAGAGTTTCATAGTCTAAGTTGTGACTAAACCAGGATAGGATATTTTCAGGGGTGGGTATATTATTCCCAGGGGGGGATGTAGACAGAAGTGACAGCAAATTTCTTGTGTGGGTTTAGATGGAGGTTTAGGATGAGAAGTTCAGAAGGATGGAAATTGGGGATGGGGATGGGGAAAGTGATAGGAGACAGGTTTAGTGTGTCTGAGTAGAGTATGGCTACACCACCACCTTTTTTAGGGGATCTATCTGCACGATAGATGTTGAAACCAGGTGGCAGTATTTCACTTTTAGTGACGTGAGACTTAAGCCAAGTTTCGGACAAGGCAAGGCAAGGATATTAGGGTTTATATGGGCTATTCAGGAATGTAGCTCTGCGATCTTGTTGGTTAGACTTTGAATACTTATAGAATATATGGACATGTGTTTATGTGCAGGTGTTCATAGGTTCATAGGTTCATACTAGGCTATCTGCCCTAGGGCATTTATAAGCCTAGCCAGAATGTGTTTGGCTTTCGCCACCCATTATAAATTTATTTTGCTATGCCCTTTTTCGAGGTTAGTATACTGTGCCTCTGTCTAACAGTGACACGGAAGTGATACCTGGGGTAAACCTACGATCTCCCATCCACTCATCAAGATTCCTCTTGAAGAGAGTCAATGAGGGACTCTGCCTAACATGGACTGGGATTTTATTCCAGAGTGAAGGGAGCCTCTGGGTTATGAATCTGTCCCTCCAGCATGTCCTATTTATTTCAGTGCTGAGGTTCAAGTCTCTCGAGCGCATAGCTCGATGGGATTGGGATTTTCTGAGCGTGTCCATTAATTCCGGGTTGGACATGGCTTTATACGTCAGGCACAGATCGCCTCTGAACAGGCGGTATGCCACTGAGTAGAGCTGGAGTTTCTTTAACCGGGCAGTATATGGCATCTGTTTGAGCCCTTTGATCCTCTTGGTGAGGTACTTTTGGGGTCTTTCCAGTTGCTGCAGGTGTCTGGTAATGTACATCCCAAAAGGGGCATTGTACTAAATTATGGGCCTGATGAGGGATGAGTAAAGAGGCACAATGATGTCCCCTGATCTAGATGTGAATCCCTTCATGATTAGGTGGGCTATATAAAATGTTTTTCTAACCACTTTGGCCACGTGGTTGTCAAATGAGAGATTGCTATCAACTTGGGTCCCCAGGTCCCTTATTACTTCTTCTGTACTTAATGGATTACCACCTATGTGGTAATTTGTGGGCACTTTGTTTTTGCCAAAGGGGATGACTATACACTTTTTGGCATTTAGCTTGAGGCCGTGGCTCTGGCACCAGTTGTCTGTTTCTATGAGGCCCTTTTGGAGGATGCTTGTGTCGACTGGAGAGTCGATTATGGTGCCCAGTTTGCAGTCATCTGCGAACTTGGTCAGCCACAGTCCTTCCGTGTTGGCCTGTACCTCCGAGAAATATATACCGAACAAGAGAGGTCCCAGGACTGAGCCTTGTGGGACACCACATGTAACTTGTTTGGAGTCTGACATGGCTCCAGCAATTCTAACCATGTGGGTTCTGTCCTTGAGCCAATTTGCAATCCATCTAGTGACATAGGGGTTTATATTTAAGCTGGTGAGCTAATCTATAATGCCCGAGTGGGGTATTGTATCGAAGGCTTTTGCAAGGTCCAGGTAGGCTGTGTGGACCACCTTCCCCTCGTCAATGGCCTTGGTGACTGTTTCAAAGAAATCAACCAGGTTTAAGAGGCAGGATCTGCTCTTAACAAAGCCGAACTGGGTAGGATCCAGTGTTTGTAGGTCTCCAATATCTTTATTTATGAGGTCCATGATGATCCTTTCCATAGCTTTGCAGACCAAGCTAGTCAGGCTTATGGGGCGATAGTTTCCAGGATCCGTTGAGGCACCACCTTTATGGAGAGGGACCACTGTTGCTGTACGCCACTCTTTCGGCACATATCCTGTAGTAAGGCTGAGATTGAACAGTAGTTTTATGTTTGGGTTTAGCTCTTCTTGGAGTTCATGTAGGACACAGCCCGGGACACCGTCTGGTCCCATTGATGCTGTGTTTTTTGTTTGGAGAGGGCGGCTCTTACCTGAGCATCTGAGATGTCAGGGGGGCAGCACTCTGCTGGGATAGATATTTGCCCTTTTGGTGGGGAGGGGGGGGGAGTTTGTGCCTAACCTGTCAGCTGGGATGTTGGCAATGTCTGTGGGTTCGGTGTATTTTTTGTCATTTTGGACTAATTCTGAGCATATCTGGGAATTACCACCCAGGTTCCTAACATAACTAAAGAAAGACTTGTGATTATCCTTAGTGTCCTGTGCAATTTTTCTCTCGAAGCTGGCCTTAGACAATTTTATGTGTGCCTGTAGTTTTTTGCTAATACTTATCAGTGATGCCTTCCCTTTTTGGGATTTTACTCTATCATTTAGTAGCTTCCTCCTTCTATTGTATAGTTTGTTTATGGCTGGGGTCCACCAGACAGGATGTCTGCCTTTGGAGGTTTGGGTCTTGGTTTTATTTGGGATCGCATGATCCATGCATTCCTGAAGGTGTTCATAGAATGCGTTTATAAAGGATGCTGCGGTCTGGGCCGTATTTTCCACAGACCAGGGGGCTTTGAAGGATTCCACCTCAGTTTTGAGGAGTGTGAAATTTGCTTTAGAGAAGTTTTTCACTGTGGTTTTCTGGGCAGGGGGTGGGGTCGGGATGTGAATATCCAGTGAGATTAGTTTATGTTCTGATCTTACCAGTGAGGGATACACTTCATGATCTGGAGCATAGAGTCCCCATGTTGGTGATGATCAGGTCCAGTATGTTTTCCCCTCTTGTGGGAGTGGTAACAAGTTGTTCCATAGCATTTGAGTTTATAAATTCTAGGAACCTTTGGGCTAGGGTGTTGGAGCTAGAGTAATGCTCCCAGTCTATGTTTGGGTAGTTGAAGTCGCCCAATATAATGGTGTTTGGAGAGACCTTCATATTTTCCAGTGTTCTCAGGAAGGCCGAGTGGGGTTTCTGTGTTTGGGAGGGTGGTCTGTAGCAGGCTATAAACTGGAAGGCAGTTTTACCCACTGTTAGTTGCACATGGATAGTCTCTGATGCTTCGTGCTTTGCCACCAACCTAGAGGTGTGGGTATCTTTGATGAATATCGATACTCCCCCTCCTTTTGTGGTTCGGTCCAGGTTTTGGGGCCGAAAAGCATGGTATGAGGTATAACCTGGTAGTGCTGGGGTGCTCTCGGGAGCCCTGAACCAGGTTTCTGTTACTGCACAGATATCGATGTTCTCCATGCTAAGGAGAGTTTCGAGTGCATGCATCTTGAGGTTTAGACTTCTGGCGTTATGTAGCATTACTCTTAGTTTCTTATCCCTTGTGATACCTATGGAGGTGGGTTTGTCTTTTGAGCCTTGCCTAAAAAAGGCACTATGGGGGTAGCAAGAGCCTTTGCCAATATCCGAAAGCCCAGGGGTGACAGGTGCAAGCCATCCCTAGCGAAGCATCGTGGCTTGTCGAGCATATCATCCCAAGCTGACAGGCATTGGATCCCCTTTGAATGACACCAGTACTTAAGCCAATTGTTGAAATTGATCATCTTGTCTTCATATTGTGGCATCATTCTTGGTGAGGGTAAGATGCTACTCAAGGTCAGGGTCATACCGGCCTGGGCTACATGCTCAGAGAGCTCCTTTATGTCTCTTTTCATGTAATCCAGGGAGGTACGTCTCAGGTCATTCACACCAGCATGGACAATGACTGAGTCATATTTGTACTTGCCTTGGAGTGACCTGAATGCTTGTGTTATGTGGCGGATCCTAGCGCCCGACAGGCTGCTCACCATGACCCTCTCCTTGTTCAGCCTGGTGAGCGGGACGTCAGTGTGCCTGATGATAGAGTCACCTATTACAAGTGTATCAGGTGTGTTGTTTAGTCTTAAGGGCTGTGACTGTTCGGCACACTGGCTTTGTGAGATATGTGTTGCACGTGTTTTGTTTTGGGGTAGCGGCTGCTTGGGTGTCTGCTTTGGAGGTCTCTGCTGCTTGGCAGATCTTTATTTAGAGCCTCAGTATGTTTTTGTGTGATTATGTGTTTGATTTGCTGTCGTGGTAGGTCTATGTGAGACTGGAATTGTAGTGAGTGTGGTTTCCTTCTCCTGCTGACTGGTTATGCCAGTACTGAGTTGAGAGAGCTTAGCCTCCAGTTTGGCTATATGGTTGCATCTCTCACATGTGTTGGAATTTGTTGGGAGGAGGAGAGGGTTGTCTGTGTACATGAGGCAGTTGTAACATTGCCTCAAGATTCCCAGATTCACCAGCTGGACCAGAGAGGAGATTGACAACTCACCTTTGGACATGCTAGAATAATATTGGGAATTCCTTAATAATTGAAAACCAGGGCCAGTGGGGAGTGAGGTTGTAGTGCTTTTAATTTTTAGTGCTAACTTATATAATTGCTTTAGTGAGCAAGTGCCAGGTAACTTAAGTGCAATGTGTTACAGGTAACTTAAATGCAAAAATGACAAACAGTAACTTTCTTTCAAGTGAAATAAGGAAATAAGTACAGTAAGCAATGCAGATATCACTAGTGATCCACAGAAGTGCTGAGAAGCCGCGTATTAGGTGGAATTAGTGTTCCAGGGAAATAACAAGCAAACAAACAACAAGCATATAAACAAAGCTAGATTCAGCAGGCCTGGATCTAGTCTATGCTACAGCAAACAAGGTGTACCAATTTTAGTAAGATACAGTTCAAATATTCAGGCACTATAAACCTTTAACCAGAAATTCCCAGCTCAGAAGGGCAGAGTCCAGCCTCTTCTCCCACAAGTGTGCAGACCACAAACCTTCTTAATGTAAAATAACTGGCCTGAAGCCCAAGTGCTTAAACCAGAACTAATACACTTTAAGAATAATAGACACTGGGCTCTCACTCAGCAGTTCCCAACTTAGAAGGATGAAAGCTACCTGTCCTGCCACCACAGTGCATGCCACAAACCTTCCTAATGTAAAACAACTGGTCTGAAGCCCAAGTGCTTAATCCAAAAGACTTAGAATGATAGCTACACTTTAATCAAGTTACTACCAAGCAGTAATAAATACAATTGAATACTTTAGAGAATGCCTGGTTTAGTGCTCAAGTTACACAAACAAAGCTAGATCCAGCAGGCCCGAATCCAGTCTATGCCACAGCAAACAAGGCGCACCAACTTCAGTAAGAAGCAGATCAGATATGCATGCACTATAAGCCTTTAACCAGAAATTCCCAGCTCAGAAGGATAGAGTCCAGCCTCTCCTCCCACAAGAGTGCAGACCACGAACCCTCTTAATGTAAAATAACTGGCCTGAAAGCCCAAGTGCTTAAACCAGAATTAATACACTTTAGAATAACAGACACTGAGCCCTCAATCAGCAGTTCCCAACCTAGAAGGATGTAAGCTACCTGTTCTTCCACTACAGTGCAGACCACAAACCCTCTCCGTGCAAAACAACTGGTCCGAAGCCCAAGTGTTTAAACCAAAAGGCTTAGAATGAGTTACACCAAGCAGTAATAAATACAATTGAGTACTTTTAAGATGATGCAAAAGTAAAAAAAGTAGGTAGAAACACAAGTACAGTAAAAGCAGATGAATTTTTTTTTTTTTTTTTCTGAATAAGTGCTGAGATCAAAGAAACAGATTTGAGTGCTGAAACTAGAAAACTGGCTAGTTATAAGAAAAAAAACTAAGCTAGAAGGCTTCCCTCCAACACAGAAGGGCTTGGGGGCTCAGAAGCCTACAAATAGTCTATACCACTTAACAGGAAAGGCAGGAAACAAGCTTAAATTTTTTTTTTTTTTTTTTTTTTTTGTAAGGTGTTTGTTGTAAGCAAGGATGGGTATAGTTAGGGGTGAGAGTAGAAGGGGTTGGATTGGAGGAATGATGAAGTGACTGAGGGCCTGGGTTAGGGTGGATGTCAACAGAGAGTAGAAGTTTATTTGTGAGGTGTGTGAGTGGAATATATGCTAGGTGAAGGAAGATGAGTTTTGGCTTGGGTTTGAGAGTATTTGTATGGTTGCGAAGGAGGGTAAATTTGTGAAAAGTAGAGGAGGAGATACTAAAGAGTGATGGGGAGATAGCTGAGAACATTCCATATGAGTAGTCTTCAGCTAGCAAAATTTATATAGGACACTTCATGCAGTGGGTGCAAAGCAAATATAGAAATTAATTAGAGACTAGGTACTTAAAACTTTTGACATGTTTAGGAGGTGTAACAGCTGAGCGATAGGCTCTATGAGTCCTGTTGCAGGAATCAGCAAAGTCAGTAGATATTGTTGCAGATATAAGTGGTGGTATGATATTAAGGTAGGCTGCAAGGGTACCTGAACGTCTCACCTGGTTTAATGGTAGGTCTATAAGGGTTAGGAAGAGAAGGACGTAGACAGGAAGGATCAATCGTAGGAGAATGAGGGTTAGTAGAAGAGGGAAGTGGACAGGATGGAGAGGTGGAGTACGTAAAAAGACAGGTGGATGTCAATGGAGGATGCTGGAGTAGTAGAGTGGGGGTGAGAATAGTTGTGATGGTTGAAGTTAGGTTATATGAGATGTGGTGTTAGCACATGTGCACAACCAAGATGACCAGAGATGTCTTGAAGAGGGTTAATGAGCAGGTGGAGCTAAGTATCTAAGTGTTGGGGCGAGGGAGTGCCAAAGTTTTGCGATGGTAAAGGAGTAAAGCATCTGGCCAGCTGAAAGTTTGGGTTTTTCTACATTTATGAGCAGTTGGTTGTTGGATCAGAGTGGTCTGTTAGAATGGTATACAGTAAGTATAGAAGGCAGAAGATAGAGCAGGGCACATGGATGGATTATGAATGAAAACCACAAAAATAAGGGCTGCCAGGAGTCACTGATGAGAAACTCGGCTTCACAAAAAAGTTTTTATTTTTCACTCCAAACACAGATAAACGCCCACAATACACATACATTTTTGTCCTTCAACAGACTTTTTCAGACAGAAATGGTATATTCAATGCTAGTGGAAGTTGATATACATACAAGTTAATTAGTCAGCCAATACCCTTAAAAAAGTCCAAAAAACAACCTTAACCCTTAATAAACTGTACCTAAAAAATACATACAAACGTAACTGTAGCCTAAGTCAAAACCCAATATATAAAACTAATATGCAAACAGCTATATAAATAAATAAATAAATAAATAAATAAATAACCACACGGAAGGGTGACACTACAGGGAACAACTTCTTGTAAAAACATTTGTTAAAAAAAAAAAAAAAAAACATTTAAAAACATGTGAGTATTCTAATTTAAAAGTAATTATGATAACACTACAACCATTATTAAGAATGTGCTACCATCAAGTGGCCAATATAAATGTGACTTGTAAAAACATACTAATAAAACACGTTCACTGGTGGTATGTTAAAACAGTTTTGTAATTTCGCTGCCCTTAATTTTAACAATGGGGCAATAAAAACATGTTCATTCAGACCAGGAAATCTACCTGAATCCAAAGTAACCTGCCAGTAAACCTCCCTGTATTCCAGTTTGGCTTCCCATAGACCACCTCGAATGTCCTTTGGTACTATTTCTATAACAAAAAATACAAATCTAGCCTGAACACATCCCAACATGTGTTTAAAGAGAGTGTTTTTTTCATTTTTCATCTGGATATCATAGTCATGTTCATATATCCGTCTTTTTCGTTTCTGCTCTGTCTTCCCTACATAGAATGCCTGGCACTGAACACAGGTGGCCGGGTATACAATTCCACTGGTATTACAATTACAAAAACAGGAAATGTGTAGGACCTTAGCTCTATCCAAAATCTCCACACAGTCCACATTTGAAATGAAACTGCATTGACTGCATGACCCACATTTAAAGGTGCCATATTTTCTACCTCCTCCATAGTTGGTTGCAATGTACTGCTTTTCAAGTAAATCTTTAAGATTTTTACCTTTTCTATAAATAACCCTAGCAGTTTTTTTTCTTTCAGACCTCTAAGGTCAGTTAGGGACCTAAACATTTCCCATTCCTTAGAAAAAATGCTCTGAAAAACCTTAGAATCCACTTTATATTCAGTGGCAACCACTATCTGGTATTCATTAATATTCCCATTTGTCGAATGATTAGTAATATTGTCTCCCATTTTGCCAATAATGGGATAGTATCTACTGTCCCTAAAACTCAGCACATAGTTTTTAACATCAACCAGCATCTCCTTAGGATAACCCCTATCAAGGAAAAGTCCTTCCACAAATTCATATTCCTTTAAAAAAATCTTCCTGCAAATAAATAAACCTACTGGCCCTAATAAGTTAGCCCTTAAAAATATTTTTCTTTTGTAGGTAAGGGTGTGCACTCTGGATGTGTAAATAAGAGTCTGAAAATGTTTTCTTTCGAAATACCTTAGATTTAATACCACCCTGAATTTTACATATACTCACATCCATAAAATCTATTCCATCATGTTGTATATTGTGAGTAAATTTAAGAAAATATGTGGTGTCATTAATGTACTTAATAGAGTCCCCCAGCCTTTCTTCGGAGTCCTTCCAAAAGATACAAATGTTGTCAAGGAACCTCTTGTATAGAACCCAACACTTATTATATTCAGAATTAAAAATAAAAGACTTTTCCCATCAGGCAAGTATTATATTTGCATATCTGGGGGCACAATTGGCCCCCATAGCTACCCCCTTTGTCTGATGAAAAAATTCCCCACAGAAATAAATAAAATTGTTCCTTAATATCAATTCCATGAGACACATTATAACATGAAGTTCATCACTAGGAATAGGTCCTTTGTCCCCCAGGGCCTTATCCAACCAGTCTAGGCCTATATCATGAGGAATAACAGAGAACAAGTCTTTTACATTGATTGTGACAAAAATAATGTTGTCATATGATTGCTCCAGATCAATATTCTAAGGAATTCCCATGAGTCTTTTAAAATAAAATTCTCCATACACCAAATAGTTTTTAATCTTTTATCAACATATTTTGCCAAAGGGGCTGTTTTGGAACTCCTGGCAGCCCTTATTTTTGTGGTTTCGGTCATATTTCGAGGGCTGTATCTTCTTTACTTCTTGGATTTCTAGTGGATTATGAATGAGTTTGTCTGCTGTAGTTAGTTGCATAATGTTGAGATAGTTGGGAAGTTCAAGCCATAGGTTGCATAATGATAAGTGTGGTGGGAAGAGTAGGATGTATTAGCTACAAACTTAGCAATTTTGTTGTAGCATGAGTCTAGTTTGGACTTTAAAGAGGACTGAATGTTGATGAGGAAGAGAGCACCATATAAAAGAGAGGGTAATAGAAAACAAGAGGCAAGGGAAAGTCAGGCTGATGCACTGAGTAGATGTTTGTGTTGGTAGAGAGTGCCAAGCTTTTGATGTGTCTTTTTGACATTGGACTGGATGTGCAAGTTGAATGTGAGGTTTTAGTCTATGATGACACCTAGGAGTTTTATGCTAGGTGCAATATCGATGGTAATACCATTTAGGAATCCAATGGTGAAGTTCTCTTTTTGTAGGGGTGTGGACTTTTTGGAGGCAAAGATTACTAGTTTGGTTTTGTTGGGGTTCAGGGCAAGAGGATTATTAGACATTCAAATTTCAGTGGAGGTGTGGGCATTTTGGGTGAGTTGGTGTAGTTCTGAGGAGTTGTTTGCAGTGCAGATGATAGTGGAGTCATCTGTGTAATGGATGACTGAGCCTTGAGAGATTGCAGTGTGGGAGTTATTGATAAATATGCTAAACAGAAGTGGGCCTAAAATGGAGCTTTGAGGAACACCAGTGGTGGTGTTTAGGAAAGGAAAGTAAGAGTTCTGCCATTTAGTTGATTGTTGCCTGTTGATGAGGTAATTAGTGAACCATTTTAGAAGCTGAAGTGAGGTACCTATGTTAGAGAGTTTTCTTAGATGGAGAGCATGAGATATACTGTAGTATCAAAAGCTTTAGAAAGATCAAGAAATAGTGAAGATATGATTTTTACCAACATCACAAGCTTGGTTGACAGTGTCCATGAAAGATATGAGAGCCGTGGTGGTACTATGTCCTGGGCTAATTCCATGTGGGGTGGGGGTGAGGATGTATTTGTGAGTCAGATGGTGAAGAAGTTGAGAATAAATACATTTTCCAGAATCTTAGAGAAGGGTGATAGTAGAGCAATGGGGCGGAAGTTGGTGGTGGTGTCTATGCTGGGGCCTCCCTTGTGTGGAGGGAGGATATAAGATTTTTTCCAGATGATGAGCATATATAATTCTTGGATAGATCTGGTGAGAAGTATGCTGATAGGGTAAGTGATTGAGCTGGCTGAGATTTGCAGGTATTTGGTGGGTATAGTGTCAGAGGCATTTGTGCATGGTTTGAGTTTTTAATAATCAAGGTGGGTATAGTTGACAGAGTAAAGTTGGGAATAGGGGGTGCACTGGTGTTACCTGTGAAGAGGTCTGTTGTGGACAAGTTGTTCTTGGGAAAGGTAGCAGTTAGATTGGCTATAGTCTTTATGAAATAGGAATTGAAGGTTGCAGCAATTCCAATGAGTGCTTTATCTGTGTCTTGGCAAGGATTATTACAAGAGCCTTGTTTTGGCCTTCTATGTCACAGGATATTGAGAGAGTACTATCATCTTGTTCTGTATGTAATAGTACTAAGCTGCATCAACAGAGAGAACCACTTCAGCTAAACCATATTCCTGGACTATCATGGTTAAGTCCATACAAAGTTATTTCTGACAATGGTACACAGTTTACAAGCCAGCAGTGTAAAAGATTTTCTGAAAAGTGGGACTTTATTCATGTTACAAGTAGCCCAGAGTACCCACAGTCAAATGATTTGGCAGAATGTGCAGTTCAAATTGTGAAACAGTTACCAGAGAAGTCGAAACAAGACATAGCAATGTTTTCTTGAATCTCTTGATTCTCAGAAATGTTCCTCATGATAAACATCTTGGCTCACCTGCACAGAAACTTCTGTTGAGACAAACCAGAACCACACTACCAATTAGTAGTTCATTATTGGTTCCATGTGTCAAAAACAACAGATCAGTGAAAGCCAATCTGTTAAAGAAGCACCTATCCCATAATTCATATTATGATAAGACCACCAAGCCACTCAATCCATTACGAGAAGAGGAGATAGTGAGGATGCAGACATCCAGAGGTTTTGATGAGATTGGTATCACGAAAAGTGTACATCCAGAGCCAAGATCATACATTCTGGAATTGCAAGGAACAGAATTTAAGTGGAATCAGAAACGTTTGATCCCTATGTCTGAGCCTACATTGCAGCACTATACCTACGAGAAAGCATCTATATCTCAGAGTGAGTTATCCAGCATTCGAGTTCCAGAGGATGTTTCAGTATATATCCTTGTTTCTGAGAAGAATTCTGGAACTCCTAAAGCAAGTTGTTCACCAATGGTTGTCCCTGTTGCTAAACAGTTCTGATTGCTATATCACTAGATCAGGTCGCATTTCCATACCAAGTTACAGATGCATGGTAACTTGGACATGAACGTTGTGTTTATTTCTTATTGTCTGTACAACTGTATGCTTCTTTTCAAATATCATTATATTGTGGGCAATTCATTAAAGAGGGAGGATGTAGATCAATATGTATGTATACTTTAAGAAGCTTTCTAGGGGCTAGCACAAGTGTTTAAATACTGAGCACATGCGAGCTCGACTGCCATTTTGTAGTAAGCTGTTGAGATGTAAGCATGTATGTCTGTGTAGTCTGTCAGTTAATCAGTTTGTTTATATTTTGTACTGCTACTAGCTGTCTTGATGTGTTTCTATGTAATAAAGCATATAAATGAACTATCCTGCCTGTTTGTCTTCAATAGCAAACCAAGACAAGTGACACAGGTGATAATCAGAACAGATGCAACAGATACCGTATAGCAAAACCTTAAAATTACAAATGAGCAAATTGTTCTGGTGAATTTGCATGCTGAGCAACAATGAAATTACAAGGCCAATTTGAATATTGCAGAAATCACTTCTCCATGCGTGAATGGGCGTGCCTTCTTTGAAGGTTGTGCGTCAGGGCTGGTAACTCGGCACGTAAAAATCCACTACCAAACATTAGCAGACCGGAGTTCCACTGTGGCGACCCCTGACTGGGATAAGCCGAAAGACACAACAACAACAACTTCGCCAATCAGGAATTTTAAACTGGAGTGATTAGAAGCATTTCTAATCAATCTTAGTTGTTTGAAAGAAACTGAAAAAAAAAGCAATGAAAAAAGTGATGTCTGCTTACCTGCTTACCTTTCCACACATAAGAAAAACACAAACACCCACACACTCAGCCACACATGGACATATATATACATAAATATGCAAAGTTACATACAAAAACATGCACATGAAAATACACACACACACACACACACACACACGCACACACACACACACACACACACCCTAGTATATTGTAATTTATTGTTGATGTAATACAGAGCTATCATAGTTCTTTAAGAATTCTTGAACAGATGCTATCACACTGCTTGTTATATTTGTCGATGGATCATTATGAAGCTACAGGATGAAGCATTTTGTCTGAATAGGCTGTTTTAATCTCACATATTCTAGAGAGATGTATGATGCAAATACATTTTAAGTAAGTTTCACAAAGTTAGGCTTTAATTAAATTATTAAAGTCAACAGAACGCTGTCTCACTCAACTTTATTGACCATTTGTTTACCCATCTGTCTCTCTTTCAATGCCAGTCTGTCTATATCTATCAATCTATTTATGCTCCTATTATTTACATATAGCCAACCACCTATGTATCTAAAATTGTTTTCTTCTTTTTAGCAACATCTGAATTTATTCTTCATTACCTTTTTTTAAATCATAGTATTAAAAATATAAAGTATAGTTTCTCCTTAGCAAAGCCCAGCAATATTATATATAAATTGCAAGGGTAAAAGAAAGTTTGGGGTGCACATGAGGACAATCACTAAGGTTTTCATCGCTCATGACAATGGGATAACTAAAGAGGATCAACTGACCTGAAACTGATAAAGGAACAATGAAGTTAAAAATGTCTGTAGTAACAATGTAACATTTCTCATTCTGATCTGCATGCTAAACTATTTGTTACATAACTGGTAAACTGGATGAGGTCACAATGTAACATTTCACATTCTAATCTGCATTCTATGTTCCTAATCCCATGACTGTTGCTGAACTGCATCATCCTGACAGTTTTTTCTACTATCACAGTATCTTATTGCAGTCTTTTTTTTTTTCATGATTCAAACCATATGATTTATTATAATGGGCAATTATCATTCTCTTGCTAGGTGACATGATTCAGCAATCAGTATCCTCATTCTAGGAATACCGATTTTTTTCTGCTGTTGTCCAAAATGCCAGGGTTATTAAGTATATTTCACCTTGGAGTTAAACTGATTACAGGGAATTTGATGACTATGGATTAATATAAGCTATATGGACCAAAAAGTCTTTTATGATATTTTGACAACCAGAGATGAAGATAAATACTGAAATTGTTAAGTTTATGAATTCATGCATGTGAGAATGACATAATGGTTATTGCTAAATCCATCATGTGTGTGTGTTAATGTCTTACTGATCTCTTGACAGCTGATGTGGAGTTCAAATGTGATGTACATCCCTCTCCACTCAACTTATAGGAAGTGTGTGGGGGGTAATGCTTGCCTGCTTAGCACTTTTATTCTTGTTAATTCTCACACACAGTGGGCTTGATCTTTATCCAGAATGCCAGGTTGATATGCAGATCTGTATTGTGGGCAATGCAGAATTATTCAAGCAGAGTCGGCCCACACTAGTAATTCAGCAACTTTGCCATGAAATAATTGTTGTCTTGATCTTTAACCATCTTTTATTTATTTTTATACATCAGGCAACCTTATTACCTAAGCTGCCCTTTGCAGCTATTTTTGTCCATTCATTGCATTAGCTAGGTGAAAGTGTCAATGATTACCATTATGGTTAACTGTTTCATTTACACCTGCATATGGGCCAAATATCAATCAAAATGCAGATTCCACAATGAATATATATATATATATATATATATATATATATATATATATATATATATATATCTATATATATATTCTAGAACCCATCCATGTGTGTAATTGTTTTTTAAGAACCTACAAAGAAGGGGCCTGGCAGATATGGAATGGAACTTTGTTCCATAATCGAACCAATGACACTTTCACCTCGCTCATGCAATGAATAGACAAAAAACAATTGTAATAGGCAGATTATGTAACAAGGTTGTCTGATGTCAAAAAAACTAACAAGTTAAAAATAGGGTACATATGGTCATCATTTATTAGAAAACTTGTATCAGTAGCATAAACTGACAAAAATTGCTGATTAAACAAATTCACAGGTACTACACCAGCATTCATTACTTCATCACCAACAGTAACTGGTCAAAAATATTTAACATTATTACTAATTTGTTGACATAAGTGTAAAATTTCATAGAGCAGGTATACTATGTGAATAGTAGCCACTACACATAATAACACATACAACAGTGTCTCAGCAAATAAATCCTTAAGGCAAAACACTTCAAAACCTAATGTCTTTGTCACAGGTGACTTCATAGCGAGACACACACAGATGTTCCCCTCACTAGGCTGGGCAAAGAAAAGGTCAGGATCATCTGCCTGTTGGGTGGCAGGATCCATCAAATCATGCATGTGCTCAAATCACTTAACCACAAGTACCATCATAACTCTGTCTTATTCCATGTTGGGGTGAATGGCTTGAGATATCTTCTCTGGACTATATGAAGAGAGAAATGACTGAACCCTTGGATTATTTGTTCCAGGCAGTTATAACTCTAGCCCTAAACACAATTCTACCTTAAGCCAGGATGATGCCACAATATAAGCAAAACTTCAACAATTGGATTAGCTTTTGGTGTCAGTCCAAGGGAATCCAGTATCTGTTAGCCTGGGAAGACATGGTTGGCAGGCAAAGATGCTTGCCTCGCCCATAGTCCCTTTTTTAGGCAATGTTCAAAGAACAAAATTTCTGATGTAACAAAATTCACTCCAGACAAACTAAAGGTTTTTCTGTTTAATATTAAGAGTCTGAATGGGAAGCTGCACTCCCTGGAGCCACTCCTCACCTTGGAAGATGCTGACATCTGTGCAGTCACTGAAACAGTGTTCAAGGCCATGGAAAGCACCCTGGCCATGCAAGGGTACAATGCCTTCCACATATTCAGATCTCAAAATGAGTATGAAGGAATGAAAGGTGGAGGTGTCACCATCTTTGTTAAGGCTAAATATACCTCAAGACCGGTAAACCAGTATGACTCCCTCAAACTACTCCATGTCCAATTAACTATAAGCAAAGTACCCTGCCACACTATTGCTAGCTATAGGTCTCCTACCATGAATCAAGAAAAGCACACCACCTACCTGGACTTACTGGAGTGACTCACCATATTGCTCAACACCTCAGTCATGTTGTTACAAACTTAGTTAGTTTCAACTTTCCCTCCATCATCTGGGAGACGTACACAAGCACAAACATGCCATCCAGAGGTTCCTGGTATTTGTTAAAACAAATGCTCTGGGACAGATACTCTACACCCCCACAAGGGGTTCAAATGTCCTAGACATAGTACTCACCAGCATGGGGGGGGGGGTCACTGCACTCCCCCCAGTGTGATGACCTCCCTGGTAAGGTCAGACCATAAATCAGTCTAGTTCAAATTAACTACTGGACCTGATACCCCCACAAGAGCAAAAAAAAAAAAAAAAAAAAAAAAAACTAGAAAACTTTTCCAAAGCAAACTGCGGCCTAATAAGGGATGGTATAAAAAGTTTTATACCCCCCACAATCACAGACAACAATAACTCCTATGCAGAGGTGTATGCAAATGCCCTGTATAAAACATAAACAACTGTATAGACTCAGCTGTACCTGACCAGATCAAATCCAGGGGCTCCCAAAAAACAAGCTATCCTGGTGAATCTCAAGTATAAACAGAAACATGTTATATATAACAAGAGGAAGAACCTGATTTCTAAGAACAAAAGGGAACTGACTCAGCAGATGACTCAGCAGAGCAACAATTCCCTCCACAGCCTCAAAAGCAAAGCAGAAATTTTGTAAAGAAACAAACTATGAAGCTAAAATAGCACCTCTAGCCAAGGATAATCAAAGACATTCATTAACTATGTCCGAAATCTAAAAAGGAATGCCCAGCTATTTTCCAATCTGGTAGTGGATGGCACTACTCATCATACCATACCAGAGGAAATTAACGACCAGCAAGCTGACAGAATTGGTGCCGCCTTCACCCCCCCTGCCCCACCAGCCAACATAAAGCATATATGACACCAGTGCTCTGCCTAGTATCTCTAGAAATAGGTCATATCTGCACTCCCTAAGGCCAAAAACACAGCTTTAGTGGGACCAGATTACATCCCAGGTGCTTACTAAGCAATTTAGAGCAGGACCTAGTGGACCCACTTAGCATGCTCTTTAGCCATAGTCTGAGAACAGGGTTTGTTCCACCAGAGTGGAGAACAGCAACAGTAATCCCCTTGCACAAAGGGAGAACATCAACTGACCCTGGGAGCTCTAGACCCATAAGTCTAACCAGCCTCAACTGCAAGGCCATGGAAAGAACCATCAAGGACCTTATCAATAAGGGTGTAGGCAACCTTCAGACTCTAGACCCACCTCAGTTTGGCTCTGTTAATAGTAGCAGTGGCGGATCCAGAATTTGCAAAGGGGGGGGGTGCAGTCTGGTTATCTGACTACCGGGGAGGAAGTGGGAAAGTGGGACTCTAGGTTTGGTGGTTATGAAAAGATGACTTCAAGAAGTTCTGATGTGTGTAAAGACATCACCTTACATTCAGCTGTACGTGATTCTGCTGTGGATCTAGTAGTAGAAATAGGCAGACAAGGGGTCATCCAATAGCTGATATACTGAATATCTGTTAACGTCAAACATAATATTTGTACAAGATCAGGTCATAACTTTAGCACAACAGTCATATCCAAAGGTGTCAGCAACAGAAAGAGTGTAGCTTATACAGACCATCCCAGAGGAACAGAGAATGTCCATCAGTGCCACCTGTAACCTGTGTATGATTTTTAGACCCAAAAGTGAGATGAATGGCTTGGGTGTGAGTTAATCCGTCATCCAGAAGCTAATTCACATTCGAATGGTGGGCATTACATGCCACTGTAATAGCCACTAATGGTGACTGGAGGTGTATAGAACATGAAAGCTATCAACAAAGCGTGTGTGTGCGTGCATGTGTGTGAGACTTGAGCTTCAAATATACAGTGTACGCCTGAATCAACACAGCACAGGCTCACACACTGGCACTCAGTTTGTGATTGTGATCTGACATCCCTGCTCAAGGATTTGCCGAGGCCTGAATAATTGTGCTAGAAAGGTAATTTGTGAGGGTGTGGTGGGGTGGGTAGTAATCCAGCAAGGAAGGCAAAAGAAAAGTGTAGACGTGTAAACAGAAGAATCTTGGGTCTGATAGACTTGTAGACAATTGATGCAGAATAAAACAAATACTGTACTAGAAGGTCATCACAAAGACAAATATGTTAAGGGGGGATGGTCTCTGATCAACAATGACTTAACCCTGATGGTTACTAAACAGCTGGACTGTAAAGACAAGTAAATATCCTGGAGGCAACATACATTTTATATGCTCTTTAAGAAAGTTATTCCCTATCAAGGCATTTACAATCAAAAGTAGGGGGTTATGATTGCATTGTGAGTTTCTCTTGAGATAACAGCATATTTAGCTGGAAGAGGAGAAGATGTACCCAATAATACACATTCTCAGTCAGCCTCCTCCTTATTTTCCTATATTATTTGGGAGGACTAGATGCTGGTAAAGAAGAAAGTGTCTAATTTTTAAGTGTGCAGTATTACTCAGCATTTAAAGCTGTTTCTGTTCTTCTGCAGAGTTAGTGGAGGGCTTCTTACTAGAATATGAAGTAGAAGTAAATTATTAAGACAAAGCTTTTAAATGCCTCAAGTCTAATGTCTTTATTAAATCTGACAATTCTCACAGCATTTAATTTAATAATGTAGCCACAGCAAAACAAGCACTTTATATTAACTCTAAGAGAGAAGACAATCACTTCTGATTATGTCTAAATGTAGTTGCATTTTTTATAAAATTATAACTCTGCAAATAGTACTCCACTGAAATAATAGTGCAGGATAGACAGTGTTAGCCACTATGTACTTATTTTCCTCAGAGATAAACTGAGAGAACATTAGTAAGTCAGACACAGAGAAGAATAGGATAGAGAAATGAACAATGTGTATGTTTTCATGGGAGTCTTAATACCTTCAGCATTGCTACCTTCAAGGACATGGGTCCTCACAGGGAAGAGACACTACTAGTATATTTCAACCTTCTTGTGGGTTAAAAAGGTGGTTAAATCAAAAATTAAGGTGGGTAAACAAATGTTATGATTTACTGTTACAGTGACCCTGTAAGTTAAAATTTACACATGCAGTATTATGAAGAATATGCTTACAAAGTATAGTACATTAATGCTCACATTCAGTAGAAACAGAAAAGGATGGTACACAAATGCAATCTACTACATCAGAGTGCCTGAAGTTTGACAAAGAGAAAAACTGTATAAAGTGCACATTAAGCATTAATGGAGGGTAATAAATCACCCCTCTCCTGAAAAACAATGAGATGCTGCATTATACATTTCACATTTTCTGAATTTGAAATAGGGAAAATTAATTATTCTGAACAAAACATTCTACATGTAAATTTACTGTGTGGTAAAAAGCTTTCATTTTATTCCCCTTCAATCTTTCTTATCTAATAAATAAAACTTACATTAAAATTATGTAAAACTAATAAGGTGGAAAATATTAGATTTTGATAACCATCTTAAATATAGACTGGGTTTCCTACAGTGTATGTGCAGCAATGAAAATCTGTTATTTCAGTAGGTTTTGTTGACTTCTTTAAATTAAGACACTGCAAGTCCAACTTCACATTTAGTGTAAACAAACATGAAGAATGTTACCCACTCAGTTTCCCTCACACTGTAGTTACTCACTGTTGTTCCATCATTTGGAATATTTCAAATTAAATGACCTCATCATCTAGACAGGAGTAAAGACTACAGAAAACCTGGCTGCCACAAAATACATTTATTTTGGCCACTCAATCATGGGATGGAATTCTGAGCCATAATGATATGTACCACATGATGCAAAGAATTTAATGAAGCAGCAAGCAATGGATTTGAATAGTGTGTTCCTTTAAGGAAACTGCATAAATAAAGGTGTAACATCAGGTTACCTGCATGCTGAACTAAACAAATTTTGGTAAGCATAAAAAGGATGCCATAAATATAAAGAATACATGTATAATATATAATATACAGCCTTGACAAAACAGTATATTAAAACACTGATTAGAGTCATAAAGTAACCTGCAAACATGCCCTCCAATAAAATTAATTCCAATCATGTTTATGCATTAAAATAAATCATTAGATATCTTGCCTATTAGAACTATTTCTCTGTGTGCAATTTACTACATTAACATTTTCAGGTTCATTTTTGCTACTTGTCACAGCACTATTCAAAATATTTCCTGCTTATGAGGAAGCAACCATGATTAACACATAAGATTATACTATAATCAATCATAACCAGTTATTCACCTGAGAGTGAAACACAGCTTGTTAATAAGGATAAATCTGGAAACACAAGACTTATGAAATTAACCTTACCCTCACACAAGACCAAGTTTTTTTTTAAAAGTGTTTTTATCATAATGAACAATTAACTCTATATTTGCATTTTTGAGCCAAACGGCAAAAGTCTACACTAAGGATCACTGCTTTACAAGAATCTTATAACATTTCTTTGCTTCTCAAGAGGACACAGGTGATTCCTAGACTATAAATGAAAATTCAGAATATGATACAGTTGATATAAGCAAGATAAATAAATCACAGCATATTAACATTAACAGTAGTTCAACAACCAATCAAATTGTGCAGGTAAAGAAATGTATAACAAAGCTAGATCCATGTGTAGCATATTCTTGCAGTGGATAACAAAGCATTAAAGGAAACCACTGAAATAACCAAGGGTTTGCTCAGGTATGTCATTATTAATAATAAAGAAAATGCTATCTCAAAAAATAATGTGAGCAGACTTCAGTAAATGAAATACATACATACATAAAGGTACAAAAGTAAACGTTCTTACAAAAAAAAAAATTGCATATAAATTCTTAGTAAAGGAGACTTGCTGGAGATAACTATTTATTTTCCAGACTTTATTTTAATCTTTAACCAGGTGAAGCATATCCTTGCAGTCTGATAACAAAGATGGTCACAGTGAGATGCTAAACTACCTCTATTTCCATCTTTGTATGCCTTGTGTAATTAAACACTCTGAGGGTGCATCTTGCATCAGAGAAAATTTGTAGGACATCTTCTTACCTCTTACTAATGCATGTGACTAAAAGGTCAGCAACTACCCACGGAAGAGCAGAATTAAGACATCGCTTTTAATTATTAGCACAGGGCACTGCCTCTTGTATGTGATCAGCTGGGCATCACACACACACAAAGAATTTCCAACGGCAAAAGTCTACACTAAGGAGCACTGCTTTACAAGAATCTTATAACATTTCTTTGCTTCTCAAGAGGACACAGTCATCTCTTCATTTGCAATAAAATTCCAGCCAGAGGACGTGCAGTGCTGGGAAGCAAAGAAATATAACTTTGTTTTTTATGGGTTTGTAAACTCCGGTTGTGCAGCACAACTTCTATTTACAAACCTGTAAGAAAAAAAAAAAAAAAAAAAAAAAAAAAAAAAAAACAGTTATATTTCTTCGGTTCCAAGGATGTGTACAAAATTAGTGGGTCCTGACTCTTGTGACAGCGGTATCAAATGTGGCGGATTGCAGAAAGCCGCACAATAAGGCCACTGTGAGGTAAAAAATGGTTATCACGCACTAAGTTAAAGCAAGGAGTAATGAGTAGCCCGAACTGGTGGGAATTTCAGTTACAGTAAAAACAAATAGCATCCTGATTAAAACATGACATAAAACATATACTGAAAGGAACGAAAAAAAAAACAATATGTGCTTAAACTGTTTTTTTTTTTATATCCAGAAATAGGAAAACACAAAATGAATAACAATTAGAAGAGTGAATGGCATATGTTCAGTGCTTAAAGGGAGAACTAAAATCACTATCCACAGTCAGAATACAGAGAACGGCACATACTCTGCCAGGAGAGAAGTACTGCTTCTTTGGTGCATTGAATTGATAATTCAATAAAATAAAAGACTTAGGAAATTACCTCAATGCAGATCACTCCCTTACACTTGAAGACCGGTTTCAGAGTAATTTTTGGTATTTTTATTTTAGATTGCCTTCTGGCAATAAAAGGATTTTACTTAGCGATACTTGACAGGTCTCTTACTAAGGTGCCTAAATTACAACCGAGAAATGCAGTTGGAGGATCGTTATAAAAAAAATACCATCTGACTACAACCTCCAATCACATCTCCGAGTATTAGGTGCGTTTGGTGATAGGATTCTAAGGGAAGATGCACCCGAGTTAAAAAAAAAAAAAGTTTATAAAGGGGCCAGCGCACGCCCCTGCGCCAATGCCTAAATCCACCACTGAGTAGAGCATGCTTACTAAACCTAGTAGACATCTTCAAGAAAGTCACCAAATCCCTGGATGAAGGTAAGACCACCTATGTATATACCACCTATCTTGACCTAGTCAAGGCTTTTGACACAATTCCCCAGTCAAGTATCATTGAGAAACTCTCCCAGCTGGGGATCAACCCTTACATCATTAGATGGGTTGTCGATTGACTCACCAACAGAACACATACTGTCAAATTTGGCGACTCCTCCTCTACCAGTAGATGTGTCACCAGTGGTGTACCACAAGGATCTGTGCTGGACCCTTTACTGTTTGTGATCTATTTCTAGGAAGTTCAGGCTAAAGTAGATGACCATTGGCTTACCAAGTCTGCTGATGATTGCATATTGAGTGCAATAATTAAGTCCCCAAACAATGTTAATACATTACAGGAGGAGCTAACACAGACAAATAATTGCTACCAAAGGCATGGGCTAAAACCAATCTCAAAAAGTGCATTATTATCCCCTTTGTCAAAGCAGGATTCCCTGCTAATTACAATATTGGCAACACCCCCCCCCCAAGTTCAAACCCAGTGGGGTGAGATCTGGGAACACAGGTTGATAGCAATCTGAATTTCAACCACCAAGTTTCCACAGTGGTAAGGTAAGCCTTCTGTGTTGCAGATATCATAAGTAAGGGCATCATCCAAGTCTAAGGATGTTATAACTCCCCTGTACTGGACCTTCATCAAACTATTAATAGAGTACAATGTTCCCTTTTGCATGTACCTCACCAGACAAGCACAACAGCTGAGGAAACCACAGAGGTTTCTCACAAAGAAAATACAGGGCCTCCAAACCATGACCTATGTGAATAGACTGAAAGCCCTGTCACCATACTCTGTATAATATAGACTGCTGAAAGGCGACTTGTGCCTGGCCTACAGGGCAGCCCCTAGCCCTACCCTGATGGAAATGCACATCTGCAAGTCAAATGGCACATAAGTCACTCACTGTACGAATCTTAACCTAGCCTGTGACATAAGCAGAGCATGCTGGAAGGCCAGATATAGCTCCCAAAGATTGCCGCTCTTCTGTAATAAACTTCCAATGAATATGAAGCAAAACTCCTCACTGACCATATTCAAGTGCAACCTAGACAAATGGATGGGAAATTCACCCTGGGGTTGGCACCCATGTCCCTCATGGACAGGGATAGAGTGTGTCGATCAGAGATTCACTCTGTGAATTATGTCTATCTAACCAAGGAAAATTTTGGCAACTCAAGATTAACATGGCCAGGTTTGTAAGGGCTCTACGGCTGCTAGCCTAGTAACCTCCCATGAACCTATGAACCTATGTAAATTACTTTCAAATTTGCTTTTTGCTAATCTCAAAGAATCATTCAACCTTCTGGAAACTAAATTATAAGATCATTTTTAATTTTCACTCTTGCACCTCTTCCAAAGTCCGGATTTCCTCCTGTTTACCTTTTTCAGAAGTTTAGTATAGCCAATATTCCACCATGGTGGAGTAATCCTCAGTGAAATGAAAATTATTAACTAATATGAAACTGCACTCACTGAAGGCAGTCATCACCTTGGAAGATGCAGACTTTTGTGCAGTCACAGAGACCTGGTTCAAGGCTGTGTAGAGCTCCCCACCCATACCAGGTTACAACTCCTTCCACACATTCAGACCACAAAATGAAGGCGTGAAAACTAAAGGAGGAGGTGTATGAATATTCATTAAATATAAATACACCTCCAGATTAGTCAAGCTGCATGATTCTCTGGAAATACTTCAGGTGCAATTAACTATTTGTAGGACACCTATTCAAGTCTTTGCCATCTGCAGGACCCTGTCTATGAATAAGTACACCTACTCAGACTATTTGGATCTACTTGAGTCTATCAAGATACATCGGAACACCGTGGTCTCGGGCTACTTTAACTACCCATCCATTGACTGGGTAAATTTCTCGTACTCAGACTCACTTGCCCAAAGGTTCCTCAAGTTTGTTAACTTCAATACCCTGGACCAGCTGGACCCCACAAGGGGTGCCAACATCCTCGATCTGGTGTTTGTCAATATGGGGCACTACTGCAGCACCCCCACTGTGAGGTCTTCCTGGGTGAGATCTGACAGCATATCAGTCTCATTCAAAGTGACTATCAAACTTCTACAAAGCAGAGTATAACCTCTTACGGGGTGGTATAAATAGCTTCACTGCACCCCCCCCCTTCTTAGATGGAACTGGCAACTATCCCGAGTTATATGCCAATGCTTTATACGAACACCTGTATAACTCCTTTGACTCCGCTGTACCTGATAGGAACAAAGCAAGCTCCTCAAGGAAGAGCAAACCTGCCTGGTGGACAACTGCCATTAACAGGCTTTACAATAAGAGGAAGAAATTGCTGTCTAAGAGTAAAAGGGAGTGAGTCCTAAATTGGAAACACTCCCTCCTTAGCTTACACAAGCTGATAAGACTTCTTGTGAAGTCCTCCAAAGCAAACTACGAATCCAAATTAGCTTCCTCAACTAAGGACAACCATAAGGCATTCTTTAGTTACATCTGTAAACTAAATGTCTTTCAGCTTCTCCCTTTAGGGGTCAAAACAGTGGAATGCTGTTCTGCAGATTGATTGGCAGTAGATTTTTACTATGTCAATTTACCAGCCTGTTGCCTAACCTTCACAGAAGGCACACACACACACACACACACACACACACACACACACACACACACACACACACACACACACACACACACACACACACTTGCACCTACCTGTATGCCTTTAAAACTCACTTGATCACACACATACACTTGCACCTACCTGCATGTCTTTAAAACTCACTCGACCACAGGGTGGACATGACTCTGCACAGAAGGCACTCCAGCTGAGAACTGAACTGGTGAGCCAATGTATGTCATTATTCAGTGACTTCAATCATCAGGGTTTGTTCGAAAACCAGATTTTTGTGACAAACAAACCAAAAATATGAAGCAATAATCTCAATGTTCTGTGAAAATCTGGACAGTTGAGAGGCACAGAAGGGCGTAAATATGACAGACTGCATTTCACTGCCTTTCTGACATAAAACGCTGCATTTTATGACTTTGAAAGCAAGCAAAACACCATGATTTTTTCCTGGTAACTAGTAGTACATGGAACAGATACAGGTCTATGCACTGCACAGAATTGTGATCGTTTCACTAATCATAACCCAGTATTATGTGTTCTCAACATGGAAGCCAAGATTCACTTCTGGAGCTAAATTCTTGGCATCTATATCTTGAGCACATAATAAGTGAGTTATGTTCAGCGACCTGATCATAATCTTCTGTGTTAGTTGGTTAACCACTGTAACTTATTCAACATTGCTAAATCACTGGAAATACTGAGAGAAAATTATCTTTATTAAGTTTTCTTTTTAAAGATTTTTTTCATAAAGTCTGAGCACTATAATATTTTTATTTGTGCTTTATTTCATACATGAATTTTTTTAAATTCCATTTATGCATATTCATAACAAAGCTATAGTTCCAGTGGTCAGATAGAGATCTAACTGTCTGCAAACACTCATAAAGACTTATACAATGTTAACATAGACATGCCTTGCTGGCATCACTTCAGCTGCCTCCTGTGATGTATTAGGTATTAGGAGGTATGTGTCGGTGTGCAATCTATGAAAGTACTGCTACAAGACACAGGTTCTATGCATTGGTGCATAGCATTTCATATGGTGAATCAATCCCATTACATTATATTGCTAGCTGACTTCCTTTATAAAACTGATCTAAACCATGACTTGCAGTGAATGCACTTGAGCTAGGGTCCACTGGGAATAGTCACATCTTGTTTTGATCAACGTGAGATTATTTGACTACAAAACACCTAAAGCCTTAAGAAGTTAATAACAAAAACTGTGACATTGGCAAGGTCACAAAAAAAAAAAAAAAAAAACATTTTTTTTGCAGAGTGGCAAGTCCATCTACATGTACCCTGCAACATGAGAAAAAGTTTTCACATCCTATATATCAACTTCAAAGTCACACAAACTAAAGAAGGGTGAAATAGTAGCGAGGAAAACACATCACTCATGTTCTTGGTTTTCTCTCAGACAGGTTACCATGACAGCATTTTAGTAATTTCCTTGGCTTGATGTTCTTTTTTCTAAATATTTTTTATTAAGTATTATTGTAAACAAATAACAATAAATATCACATTATACACACACAAACAGTATGTAAATTGTATTAATATATAAAACTTCCTCTTCTTCTTCTTTTGGCTTTTTCCCGGTTAGGGGTCGCCACAGCTGATCATCTGTCCACTCATGATTGGCAGTGGAATTTTACTGTGTTGAGTTGCCAGCCCGGCGCCCAACCTTCCACCGAAGGCATACACACACACACACACACACACGCACACACAAGCACACACACACACACACACACACACACACACACACACACACACACACACACACACACACGCGCACACACACACACCTAGGGCCAATTTAGAGTGTCCAATCCACCTACTGCATGCCTTTGGGATGTGGAAGGAAACCGGAGCACCCAGAAGAAAACCACGCAACCACAGGGAGAACATGCAGACTCCACACAGAAGGCACCCCAGCCGAGAATTGAACCGGAGAACCTCTTGCTGTGAGGTGGCAATGCTAACCAGAAAAACAAGATCAACTGTCATCAAACTGTCTACTTATATAAGAAAGATACATTCAAATATTTTTAAAAAATTATATTTCATGACTGATTTAATGTCTATTTATTTAACAAATTCTTCATAGGTTCATAGGTTGGTACTAGGCTATCGGCCCTAGGGCCTATATAAGCCTAGCCATAACAATTACCTGGCTATTTCTTCCCACACTATTTACTTCCCTGGACCCCTGTCTAGCAGGGTGACTGACGTGATCCCCTGGGGTGAATTTCCTTTCTCCCATCCAATCGTCAAGGTTCCTTTTGAAGAGGGCCAATGAGGCGCTCTGCATGACATGTATGGGCAGTCTATTCCAGAGTCTGGGGAGTCTCTGGGTCAGGACCCTATCCCTCCAACATGTTTTGTTTATTGTGATGACAAGGTTTAGATCCCTGGAGTGTGTGACTCTGAGGGATTAGGATTTCTTTAAGTGCAGCATGTCCAACAGCTCTTTGTTTGACATGGCCTTGTATGTTAAGCAGAGATCGCCTCTGAGTAGACGATATTCAACAGAGTATAGCTGGAGTTTTTTAAGGTGGTCAGCAAAGGGCATCTGCTTTAGGCCTATGATTCTTTTAGGTATTTCTGCGGCCTTTCCAGTTGTTGCAGATGTCTTGAGAGGTACATACCAAATGGGGCTTTGTATTCTATAATGGGTCTAATGAGGCATGAGTACAGTGAGACAATGACCTCCTTTTTTTCTGGATGGAAAGCCCTTAGTGATGAGGTGTGCCACATAGAAGGATTTCCTAACTGTTGTGGTGATGTGGTTATCGAAGGTGAGACTACTGTCCACCTGTGTCTCTAAGTCTCATCACAATTTTGGTGTTTAGTGTACTGCCACCTATGTGGTAATTCATGGATACATGTTTTTTTTCCCAAAGGGGATAACTATACATTTCTTGGCATTGAGCTTGAGCCTGTGGCTCTGGCACCAAGCATCTGTTTCTGTAAGGCCCTTTTGTAGAGTATCAACATAATTTGAGGATTCATTAATGGCTCCCAGTTTGCAGTCATCTGCAAACTTTGTTAGCCAGAGTCCCTTAGTGTTGGCCTGTACTTCATAGAAGTAAATGCCAAACAAGAGCGGTCCCAGAACTGAACCCTGAGGTACTCCACTTTTCACTTGTCTGGAGCTGGATTTGGAGTTGGCTACTTTTACAGTGTGGGTTCTGTCAGTAAGCCAGTTAGCAACCCTCCGAGTGACGTAGCGATTAATGCCCAGCTTAGTAAGTCTATCTATGATTCCAGAGTGGGGGATGGTGTCAAAGGCCTTGGCGAGGTCCAGATAGGCTGTGTGGACCACCTTACCCTCGTCCACGGCTCTGGAGACTGATTTGAAAAAGTCAGTCAGGTTCAGGAGACAAGATTGGCCCTTCTCAAACCCAAATTGGATGGGGACCAGTTTCTGAAGGTTGCCAATGTATTTGTTTCTAAGTTCCATGATAATACGTTCCATGGTCTTGCAGATCAGGCTCATCAGACTGATGGGTCAGTAGTTCCTGGGATCCAAGGTGGATCCCCCTTTGTGGAGTGGGATAAATGTAGCTGTGCGCCACTCAGTGGGCACGAAGCCTGAGTGAGACTATGATTAAACATGACACTAAGGTGAGGTGCCACTTCTTTTTATAGTTCATGTAATACACAGATTTTGTAGTTCATGTCATCCACAAATTTAAAGAGGAGGTCATTCTAGTGGTTCTTTCTTTACTGATAAAATTCAATTGACAAGTTTTGGTTGCAATATTAATGAATTCTTTCATTGATGGAGTAGAAACACTTTTCCAATTTTTTTTTGTGATCACTTTCCTTGCAATTGATAGGAGAGTCTAAAGAAGATAATTGTCAGTTTTCTTAATCTATGTAGGAATTGGAGTATTAAACAAAAATAATGAATTGTTTAACCTGAAATTATCATTAAATAGTGCTTTTAAAAAGCATGGCCATCACTCTAAAGTGGTTTAAGTATAATACATTCACAAATCATATGTTGCCAATCACATTTAATATTCAAACCCCATCTCCAACAAATGACTTTCTTTTTAGACATTATTTCAGTTTTATGAGGTGCAATAAAGGCTTTATGTATAAATTTCCAAGAAAATAATTTCCACTTTAATGACATTGTGCTTCTTTCAGAAGATGTAAGCATCATTTTTTCTCACTTTCACTCAGATAGTAATTGTTAATAGTTATAAAGTAATCCCAGTAATTATCTTTACAATGATTTAATTTAGTTTTAGTCATGTTATAAATTTCAGATAAAGATCCTTTCTCTTGGATCTTTTGATTTATCAATAGAATTTAGAAGATCTGGATTCAAAGATGGCTGCCATGCTGTAAACACTGCTAAACTGCAGCTCTTCAATTAACCCGAGGAAAATCTCTGATCTGAGTGGATATCAGGAGGTTTAAACATCAAATTGATGATAAAAAGTTGCATTTATACTGACCTAATCTAAAATCAGTTAAAAAAGTGAGAAAAAAAAGTATTTATCCATCAGGATTACAAGTGATTACTTTGCTCTGAAGAGAGAAACAAACAAAGGACCGTGTGCTTTCTTTATTCTGCCTTTCTGCTTGGGGAAAGAAAAATCTTGCAACAAGGAAGAACCATGGAAACAACTACTACTAAGACAAAGTTGTCAGAACTACAGTCGCCAGTAAAGGATGGAACTGCAAAAAACAAAGGATTACTAGACAGCAGGAACAACAGAAACCAGAAACTAGATCCAGGACTGATCAGCCACTAAACATGGAGGATATCAAGCACGCTTTACTACCTATACAGGAAGCTCTAAAGGACTTGACCTCACAAATACAAACATTTGGAGTTTTATGCAATCAATTGCTTCAGAGAATGGACAAAACTGAGACCAGAATTTCTGAAATAGAGGACAAAATTGACATGCTGGAGAAAAAATCAAAGGTATGTGATGTGGATGTACAAGCCATGCAAAATAAACTTATTGATTTAGAAGCAAGGTCTAGAAGAAATAATATTATTATAAGAGGAATCCCTGAAAACATCCAGTATGCAGAGCTAATACCAGCCATAACACAAACATTTGAAATACTGTTAAATGATGCTGATGGGGTGAAACAGATTGTAATAGAAAGGGCACACAGAGCACTGAGAGAGGTACAAGCTTCTACTATGCCTAGACCTGTATATGTTAAGATATTGAACTTTCAAGATGTTAGCAAAATACTGTTTACTGTAAAAAAAAATGGTGGCTATGTTATGTGGAAAAATGTTAAAATATTTCTGGCTCAAGATTTACCATTACAAGTAAGGCAGGCTAGACAGTCTTTATCTGCTTACTGTAAATTTCTGATTGATAAACAAATTAAATTCCAGATGAAATACCCCAATATGCTTACATTTATGGTGGATGGCGCTAAACATTCTGTTTCCAATAAAAATCAGGCAAAAGAAGTGTTTCTGAAAGTTTTTAAAGTTCTACCTGCATCAGAGGGCTGAAAAGAACTTCAATTGAGACTGGCATGTTCCTGTAGTCAGATCCAGCATGTATTTTACCTCAAGGCTTTTCTAATCCTTTGTTTCTTCACTAAACTGTTCAGGCCTCTGAAAAGCAATAAAACTGTTTGTTTATGCTAATCTGAGGGTCTGCTGTCTGGTTTCAGACTTTTATGGCCTCAAGGTCTATTTCCATTGTGTGGTAAACAGGAAATGCCTGGATTTCAACTGAGAGTGTAGATTTGGATGTAATACTTCTTGTGGTCCTGCTGTGAAAGAGGTCCCTTGTCGTGAGTATTTCTGATGGTTTCCTGGCTTGAAAAGACAAAGAGAACTGAAAATAATATGATAATGTTCTTTTTATAACTAAATAACATTACAGTATGTACTTAAAGCACATAATAACATGTACTTTTACTGTTTTTTTCTTCTTTTATAGGTGTGAACCAAAATTTTTTTTTACTATATGCAGTGAGTGGCAGGCACTGTGTAGGGTACAGATCTAAAATGTAGGATGTATTTTTTTTTTTTTTTCTCTCTCCTCTCTTCTGTAAAAAGTTTATGTACATAATGATTGCAACAAAACAGATACTTAAGGTAGGATAAAATAAGTACCCAATCTACTAAAACTTTCCTTTACACAGTAATAACCTTAGAAATGAGATTTGTTTAACTAATAGTTAAACCAAAGCTGTAGTTAAGTAGCGGTGTTTGGTAGGGAATGTGTAGTTTAGACTTTGATGCAGATATGCTAGAATATATAGGTTGTATGTTTAGGAAATGTTTTAAATGTTATTACCTGAAGTTTTTCAATGTGTTGGTGTGTTTAACCTTGTTTATATTTTCTCTTATACAAGACCTATATAAATCCTGGTCCAGGGGTAAAGTGGGTAAGCACTGGTTAGGGACGGGAGGTAGGAACTGCTTCCAGATTAGATATAGTGTACAGTCAATACATGTCAATTTCATAATTCCCCTCTTATATTGTTATTTGATACCAAGACCTGTGAATGTGGGAGTTGAACTCATGGAATGTTAAAGGGCTCCAGAACTTGAAGAAGAGAAAGCTGTTGCTACACATATTATTACAGGACAAAGCACTGTTTGTATTTCTACAGGAAACACATTTGATGAATGAACAATGGAATGATATTAGAAAAAAGAACTGGATTAGAGAGCTAGTGACATCAGAAGGTAAGACAAACAGTGCGGAGTGGCTATAATTATCAAAACCCAATACAAAGATAGGATTTTAGACTCCAAAGTGGATCCAAATGGGCGATGGTGTTATGTGATTTTATCGGATAATGCATTTGATAAACCTATCCTACTTTTGAATATATATGCCCCATGCAATGATCAACACAGTTTCATAGCATCATTATATCCAATATTAACACAATATGATGGTTATTATTTTATTGTGGGTGGGGACTGGAATACCTATCAAAATCCAAAGTTGGATAGGTCTTGTCCACAGAGAGCATTTAATAAGCAGGCCGGGATAGCATTAAATGATTTTAAGGAAGATTTTCAATTATATGACCCCTTTTCTTATTCACAAGATATTAGTAATGCAAATAAATATACCTTCTATTCACCATGCCACAAAATGTGGGCTAGAATAGATTACTTTTTGATATCTAAAGCACTAACGAATTTAGAACCAGTGGTGGTTATACATACCGTCATCTATCAGATCACTCAAAAATTTCATTAAAATTTTCTAAAGATTTAAAAGACACAAGAAGGCATAGGGGTTATAATTGGTCACTCAACCCAAATCTTTTAAGTAAAAAGAGATAGCAGATGGAATTATAAAATATTTGAAAGAATTTACAGATAGCTTGAAGCTCCAAAACATACCCCTGACATTGAATGGGCAACAGCTAAAGCTCAAATTAGAGGATTTCTTATACAAAAGCCTCATATTATAAGAAAATTCATAATAGTGATATTCAAAACTAGAAATAAGAATAAAACAACTTGATAATGAGCTGATTCAGAATTTTAATGCTCAAACTGAGGAGGAAATGTTGAAGCTTCAAAGGGATCTCTTTTGCTTCATAATAATAAATTAACACTTCAAGAACATAGGTGTTTAGTGAAATATGCTAATAATGTTCAAATATCATCAAAAGCACTGGCAAGGATTATAAATCAATCTAAAACAACTGGATATATTTCGGAAATTCAGTATAACGACACAATATATTCTAAAACTGAGGATATTGTTGATGTTTTTGGGAAAATCTATACTAAGGTGTATGAGGGGCAAACTGATAGGTCTCTACATAACCAGAATAAAAGTTTTCTGCAAAAATTAACTTTCCAGAATTAGAAGAGAGCCTGCAAAGTGACCTGATTAAACCTATTTCTAAAGAAGAAATAGTATATACAATTCAACATATGAAAGTACATAAGTCGCCAGGGCCTGATGGTATTACAGCTGAATTTTACAAAGAGTTTGCTGATAGTTTGGGAAAAGAATTGTCTCATGTATTTAATTATATAACTAAAAATAAAATTAGTGACCCCCACCTCAATGCGTCAAAAACAATTTTCATACATAAAACCAATTCGGATCCCCTTAACCCAGATAATTACAGACCAATAGCACTAATGAATGTGGATATGAAAATTTTAACATCAATTATAGCATCGAGACTAAAGAAGGTTTTGATATATCTAATTTCTAAGGAACAAGCTGGATTTATGGCAACTAGACAAACCAGCGATAACACACTTACACTGCATAATATGATGACATATGCTAAAAATAAACAACTTTAATATCTATGCTCTTATAATAGATGCCCAGAAAGCATTTGATAGAGTAGACATACATTTTTTGTTTGATGTGTTACCCTATTTTAACTTGCCCCAAGAATTCATTCAGATGCTACAAATATTATATAGTAATCCATACACTACGCTATACATCAATAGGACTTATTCTAACAGAATACAGATTAAAATGGTACTGTCAGGGTTGTCCCATGTCCCCTTATTGTTTAACCTATACCTAGAAGCCCTATTTTTATATATCAAGCAAAATTTGTATCATAATGCACCAATAATTTATAGGAATAAAATATTAATGTCAGCATTCACGATGATCTTATTATTTATTGTACAACCCCAATTTCAGACAGTGAAAAGATATTAAAGCTCATAAACGAATTTTCAGTAGTTTCTAATTATAAAATTAACTTACAGAAAACGAATATCTTCCCATTAAGAACCCCAAAGTCTTTTTCACTAATGGCCCTGATGGGGAAGTTAACATGTAAAGAAAATATTAAATATTTGGGTATCAACTTCTCTACGGATAATAAGGACTTTTATAACAATAATGTTAAACGAGTATGGGAACACATAATAGCTGATTGTGACAGATGGAAGAATTTAAAACTACCGGTATTAGCAAAAGTATCAATAGTGAAAATGAATATACTACCACGAATGTTATACATATTTAGGTCTGCCCAATTATCAATTTCAAAAACAGTTTTAAACAAATGCATAAAGATCTAGCTAAATTTATCTGGAACCCAAAAGAACTAGAATATCTTATGAGAAATTAATGACCCCTAAAACAAGAGGGGACTTGAGCTACCAAACTTTGAAGCATATTATTTGATTGTAAACGCTAATAAAATTTTAAGAATTGCTAATTATGATGTAACGAATACAACATGGATACCAACTTGGGTGGTCTTGAATCATAAGCATATTTTGGATAGGAAAATAAATCCTAAAGCATTGCCCTTTATGGACAAAATTAGTCTGATAAAATATGGAGTCATGGACCACATAATAACCTGTGTCTCATCTTTGCAAACTTTATTTCAGTCCGTAGATTTATTGCAATATATGATGGTTCTTCAACCTTTCCACAGGAATCCTAATTTTAAACTAAATAATCAGCTGATCGATCTCAGCAAATTTCCATTAATACTTAATCTGACTCTATTTGATGTTTTTAATAAACTTGACTTATCGGCTTTACAAATTAGACAGGAAATGAATCTACCTAGAAGTTACATTGTTATAATGAGACAAGTTAAAGAACTTGCCTTGAGCTACTTTAGGAACTTTAAACCTGCAGCGGATTTGTGGATAAGTGCTCTGAATTGTGGCAAGCTATCCAACAAGACACTAAATTTATAGCAACTGCATATAAATTAATTAAGGATTTGAAATTTCAGGACAAAATTTTGCTTTCAGAGTATTGGGTAAAAAAGTAACAGTAACAGACAATCAGATATTAAAAGCAATTGATATAACTAGGAAATCAGTTTCTTTTCAAAAACTGATGTACACGCAATTGATGATTTGGAACAATGCATATTACACACATCTTAGACTACATAAATTTAACCCTAGGAATTCTCCAATTTGTCCATACTGTGCAGATCAAACAGCGGATCTTCTTCATATGTTCTGGAGTTGTAAATGCATATATAAACTTTGGAACTCTCTTAAAGTACAACTGCAAAAGATGGGTTATCAAAGTTCTACACTGTCATGGGAATTTATGATTCTACACATTCCTCCAAGAGAGCTTTCCAGATCGCAAACAATTATTTGTATGAATATTTTTTTGCTGATGAAACTCTATATAGCCACAAATTGGCTAGAACCACATAAGACATCATGGAATAATTTTAAGCTTGTGGCTATAAAGCATATACTAGCACATAAATTACTTCTGAAACAAACTAACAAAAATATTAATAACCCAAAAATATGGGAAAAGGTCTTCAATATTATATTAGCATGATACTGATTTTAGGAATTTATTAAATATAGGAAGTATTTCATGTAGATATTGTATAAATGGTTTGTAGTAGTTATAGTGTATTATGTGTGTGATGTTTATTGTATTTTTGTAATGTTTTTGGAAAATATATTTCAATAAAAATTTATTATGGAAAAAAAGAATTTAGAAGATCTATCAACTTTGGAATCTTCTTTTTTATAGATGAATGCATCAAACTTACCCTTGGATTTACTAATCTTCCGTACAGGACTAGCTTAGTCCTGCATGGAAGCGACCGTTTAGGAGCAGGATGGCAGCACGACATGCATATTAATGAGGCATGCTGCCCGAGCTCCTAGGCTTACACGGAGCGTGTAAGAGTGCAGGGGGCATGTCTGAGAGCAGAGCTCTCAGAATAAACATACCCCCACAATGAAGAACAGCAGAAAGGGGTATACAATGAGCGAGACCACTTACAGGTGACCGCATATCCCCAGCAACAGTCCCCCTTGTGTATAACAGCAACAGAATGTATAAATAAAATGAAGAAACCCTTTATTATTATTTTTAAATCCAATTACAGCTAACTGTAGGTGCGTGGGTGTGCCCATCACTTAGCTACAGTTAATGCAGCTTAAATGGCTGAAGAAGATAACAAGGAAGATATATGCAAAGGAAGCAGCATAGCAATAGTGTAGTGGGTGGAGCATTTGCCTTATGAGCAGGCATTCCCGGTTGTAGTCCCACTGTAGCAGATTCCATTTTCCATGGCAAAGCATGTTAGGAGTAATATTTATGTTGCATAACCCACTAAATAACATATTTTTATGAACTGGAGTACTGCAGCAAATGCACATGTAAGGTGTCAGTGTCACAATGACTAAGGCACTAGTGAGCAGGTTTAAGCACAAATAAACAGTAGAAAGCATATTTAAACACTAGTAAGTGGGCTTAAACCCGTTTGTGCAGTGGTAAGCAATGAGCACACAGGTTAAGAAATTCTAAAGCTAACACTGTGTAAGCAGATGTAACGGCAAGTTAGCAGTGCTTACCATCAAGCAAACCCGCTTACAACTGCGAAAAAGCACCTTAATCACTCTGTGGGGGTGGGAGGGTGGCCTAATGGTTAAGGTGTTTGCCTTGCAAATACAAAGTGCAGGGTTTGAGTCTCACAAGGGATAATTGGCTAGGCTTAAAATGGCTCTCAAAGGCAGTTAGCTTAGTACTAATCTATGAACCTATGAACCTATGTATCCAATGGCCCTTGTACTGCCCATCAACAAAATAAACAACCCTGCAAGTCTCGAACCCAGGACTCTATACATCATAATCCCTGTAGTTATCCACCAAGCCATCACAGAAGTACAACAGAATGAACTAGTAGCAAACAAGTCCTCACCATAGTATAACCAAAATGAACCTGTGAAAAGAATCAGTATACAGTCATATGTACCATAACCCACTACATAACATAAATATGCGAACTGGAGTACAGCAGTAAGCCCAGACGTGATGTGTAATAGTAATAGATTGTTGAAGTCCCCAATAAAACACAAGGACCCCACAGAGTGTACGTACATATTAATCATGGATACCAGGCATACATATAAGGTGTATTGAATAATAACTCAATGCCAAAAAGGCATTATAATGAAAGTTAAATGTAAGCAATGCTAAACATAGCACAGGCCAGCTTAGGATGTGTGAGCAATGTGTAGACCAGCTAACTCATTGCACCCAGTGGTATACCCCTTTAAACAGTGCCAACCTTACGTAAGCAGGTTTGCCCATAGCTTAGCCTTTTCAAAACTGGCCAATCATGGAAAAGTGTGGGAAATCGGACCTACTTAAACCCAAGAGGTGGGAATACATCTCATAACTGGTGCATCCAGGAGTCCAAGGTCATGGCAGGACTCCTAGTTAAAGAACATGCTCAGAGACTCCTGCAGGGCCAGTACCAGGGCTCCCAATATAAGGCAGAGGCCTGGGACCATCTAACCTGTGACCTCACCAGTGCCACTGGCATACCCTGAACTGGTGAGCAGGTCAGGCACCACAATGCTGACCTGAAGCGGCAGAAGGGGGACCTCTTGGAAGAGTGGCTCCAAGAGGCTAGAGCATCGGGGATGTTCCAGACGTGTGTAAGTATCACTCCAGTATGTGTGTAATAATTGCCGGCTCAGGTATATCATGGATAGGTATGGCTAAATATTCCTCTTATGTCCCCCACAGCTGCAACGGAGCGGGCTCTGAACCAGGAGACCCACATCAGTCACCTGGGGAGGTTGCAATGTGAGGCAGGTCAGTAATACTCACGCATTTACTGTCATAGGAAATAAAAATAAAAGTAGTAGTAAATTAATTGCTAGTATAAAACCTGTATTATTCAAGGCAAGTACTGCATACACTAGAGAATATGGCAGTAAGAGTCTCATATTGTCTGTTAGTCAATAAAAATGTAATAGCCTTACAAAACAGGTCTAACTGCTGGACTGCATGTGTATATCCTGGTATCATACGGTAATGTAGATGTACAATCATATAATAGTACTGTAGTATTAAGCACTGTTACCCACAGTGTGCACATTTCATTGAATGTGTTGGAATGCCTGTATATGACAGGTGTAATCCCCAGAGGCCATTTAGTACAACTGAGAGACATATAGACAGTAAACAGGGAAAGCACAGACAACAAAAGCCGAATAGCACATGCGACTAAGATGTGAACTTTAGTTTTTTTAGTACACACAGCCACGGTTCAAATCCTGCCAGTGGTAGTAGTCTGCATACAGAATCATACACCACAACTGTACAGATATGTCCAGAATGTCTAGTAAAATGGCCCATATCTGTTGCCTATCAACCTGTCCCCCTGGAAAATCAGTGGGATGATCCCAGATGTATAGACAGCAAACAGGAAATACAACTGATTGACACACAGCTATGAGAACAAAGCTGGCACACTAGCAACTCCCCAATACCTTATGTGACTAAGAAGCCACATATGACCCATTTACACCCCAACTTGTCAAGCTGTGGTCAGAGTGTATACAGTAACAGAGTGAGATGTATGTATATAATAGTAATGTGGACTCTGGCACTGTGTATGGAAACATTTAGGCAATGCTAATAAACATTCCTCCCACAGGTCTGTCAGATACCAGCACTGTTCTCAGAAATACAAGAATGATATGTAGTTGCTCTGAATAATGAGGTATTACACATCACTGTCGCCCACAGTGCTCAACAACATATAACTGTCTTGGAAATCTGTATATGAGTGTTGTAATACAAGGTCAGAATGCAAAAGTTCAGGGGATTAATAAGACAGAAAGCAGATAGGAGATATACAGCAATAGCTATATAGCAGACGCAACTGTGATGGACAGTGTTTAAGTTGTAGCAGACATAGCCATGGTCTGAATCCTGGGAGTGGAATTGGGCTGCATACAGATGCATACCCCACAACTGTACAGATGAGGCCAGAATGTTCAGTATATGTGCCCATATCTGCTGCTCGTCCCCCTGTCCCCCTGGTAAGTCTGTGGGATGATCCCAGATGTTTAGCCAGCAAACAGGGAATACAAGTGATTGCCAAACATCATGAGAACACACCTGTCACTATAGCAACTCCTAAAACTGTTAGGAGAGTAATATTTCAAGTATGTCCTACCTATACTCCCATGTCGTCAAGCTGTGACCAGAGTGTGTACAATAACAGAGTGAGATGTATATGCATAATACTAATGTGTAATCTGGAACTTTGTGTGGCAACAGTCTGGTAGTGCTAACAAACATTGCTCCCACAGGTATGTCGGATATCGACACTGTGCTGAGAAATACAGACCATTATAACCTGTACTGGTACTGTCCACTCTGGTATTGTAGGGAATTGTGAGTGTTGCAGTTTCTCTGAATAATAAAGTATCACTGGTAACTGTCACCCACACTGTGCTACATAATAAAACTGTGCAGGAAAGCATGTATATGTGCATGTCAGGTCACTAAAGGTAGAAGAGGGCAATATTCTAGATATGTCCAGGCACACCAGCATATGGTCAACACATGGCCGGAGTCTGTGCAGTACGAGCTGGATAGCATAGTGCAAAACATCAACCTGGAATCCGGGAGTATGTGTACAAACAGTCAGTGTTAACAAACATTCCCTCCACAGGTATACCAGGTAAGAGGTGTATACTGCAGGTAAAACCAGTTCATGTGTAATGATGATGACAGCCATATCACTGTTCAAAATAAGGCTATAGGGTGGTGTAGTAAGACTTGTAAGGTACAGATAACAGCACTGACTAGGAAAGTAATGTGGACTACAGGGATTTACTAGTTGTTAATTGACATCTTTCTCCCTCCCCCCACCTTATCTCCAACAATAATCAGCATACCCACCCCAACTGGCATGTAATGACTCTGATAATGTCCAATTGTTTGATAAATATTTTAATGATTCCCATGCATGTGCTATATTGAATTATTCCAACATTGGTGGCATGGTGCCATCAATTTACCTGCACACTGTTCTTATTACCACTGTGGTCCCATATATGCATGTGTTCTGTTTGCTATGCAGCTGTTCCATATCTGGTGTCTGGGTTAATGGGAATATCTATGGATGCTGTTATACCTAACCCTGGAGTGTGTTAACTATTACTAACCCATATATGATGATGAAATCTAAACACTATAGCATGCTTGGGAAGGCCGGTCCCAGTGGACCCACCTGCCGCACTTCAGCTAGCCATGGCACCGGGCACCAGCATGTCTGGGGCCCAACCCCAGACCTCCATGTCCGTTGGTCCTGCACCACCTTTGGGTGGAACTGCTTCAGGGGATGGGGCTCACCCCCCTCAGGAGTGGGCACGGACAGGCACCTGTCACCCATCGCCAGGTCAGGGTCATGGTGCATAGAGTGATCAACAAGCAGCTTGGTGATGTTCAATGCCAGCTCTAGGGCCGCGTGTCTCAATTAAAGAGTCAGCCTGCCTCTGCAATTCAACCCCCAGCACAACCACCTTTGGGGCTGTGAAAGTGCCGTGGTGACTGCCCATGGGTGGGGACCTCAATCCCACTGTTTCCACTAGGGGGCTTGTGGGCTTCTGATATCCCAACATCCCTCCCCATCAAGATGTTTACCCCACACATGTCATGTACTGCCCCTGTATGCATCTTGTTTGTCTTGTCTGTTAACCTACCCAACCTACCTCCCCAAATATACCTACTACCCCTCCCCAACATCCCACTCTTACCTGAATAAAAAAATAAAAGGACAATCTGTTCCCACAAAAAAAAATCTCACCCCATACATAGCTGTCCATTTCGTACATGTGTCCACTGGACATATGTAATCCAGTTTAATTGGGATCACAACGTATTATTGTTGTCCTCACCCCTTTCCCATGGGTTTGAGTGTCCAAATCTACCTCCAAATTCACTGTATATGTACAGCTGTTGCTGTAGAAGAAATGAGCAGCTATGGACCTTCCCTACACCCTTCCTCCACATCCATAGCTGTTTTCCCTACTGTCTTTCCCTCTTTGTGTTCCTTGTTCACCACTTTCCTATCAACCCTTTTTTCTTTTCTTTTAAAGGAATTATCATGGGGGTAAGTGGAAGTAAGCACTTTTAAGCAGCAGTAAGTGGGTTTTAGCCTGTTTGCGCAGGAGTAAGCAATGCCTACACAGACTAAACAGTTCAGAAGCTGACTGAGTATAAGAAACTGTAACTGTAAGTTAGCAGTACTTACCTCCATGCAAACCCGCTTACAACTGCTTTAAAGTGCCTTAATCACTCTGTATCCAACGACCCGTGTTCTACCCAGCAACAAAATAAATAGCCTCTGCAAGGCACAAACCCAGGACCCTGCACATCACAGACAAAGTGATTTACCACTAAGCCATGCCAGATATACATAATTCTGGTGTTTTTAGAAACATATCATCCAGCCCAGTCATGCAACAGTACAGAGAATGTAGCCCAACATTTAGATGTATGAGTGTGTGTAAATATATTAATATCTAAACAGATACCACATATATATATATATATATATATATATACATATATATATATATATATATATATATATATATATATATATATATATATATATATATATATATATATATACATATATATATATATATATATATATATATATATATATAAATATTTAGAAATAGACACATATATAAATATATATGAACATATATGCATGCAAATGCCTACATCGACACATATATATGTCTACACCTATATGTCTACATATACACAGCAAGTTACATATATGTACACAGATATATATCTATGTAAGTATATACGGACATAGTTATATATATGTAAGCAGATATATATATATATATATATATATATATATATATATATATATATATATATATATATATATATAGGTATATATGGCCATACAGCTGTAGGTAGCAATGGTAGATTAACTAAAACATATATGTCCACATGCACCGTTAATGGGGTTGAAAGGCCCCAAACAATATAAGTCTTGTACGAATAGGCATACCCCCCCCTCCCACAGCCAAATACGTCCACCCTGCAATACACTACCAAGTGTTGCAGATCCTATAACCAGGACCTGACACGACATGGGCACAAGATGTTAACAGTACTTCATCCCACCTGTATGATGTCAGGCTGGTATTGGTAACATATCATGCAGTACAGTCTGGCTCCCATAGGAAATGTAAAATGTGGAAACTATCAACATCCCCAGGATACATATACACAGAAACATATATGCAGATACAGATATACACACACACATATATATATATATATATATATATATATATATATATATATATATATATATATATATATATATAAAGAGACAGAGAGAGAGAGATACATGTGACTACATATATACACACAGAGATATGTATAGTAAGATACATATGTAGAAGGTGCACAGCCACTATGCCTACAGTTAACACCTTAACAACTGGATACTGTATGGGCTGCCCATACAAATGACAATTGTTACCTGCAACATATACACACAGAGAGGTCATAGGAAAAACACCACACAGGTTTTCAGAAATGGAAAACCTTTATTTGTATACTATCACAGTTCTATATGCCATGTCATATAGCTGTTCAGACACTGACATCCATATAAACAGAGTAATGCAACTGTGAAACAGTTATATTAATACAGTAGTCTGGAAAGGTTCACAACTGTTGCTGTCCAGGCCAAGCCCTTCAAATTGTACAATAGCAAAGACAGACCGGGCCACAGGATACCAAACAATCAACAGTAAGTAATGCAGGTGTATAGTTCAGCAGCCTCTATCTGCACTCTGTACAAAATCACTAGGTGGTAAAGACTTCAATTGACCAAATGGGATGTTACTGTTACATAATAAGGCATAATTGACACCATCACAAGCACACTGAAACAGAACAGTCTGTATGACAAGAGGAAGTAGGCCTGCATTAACCCAATTTATGTAAGTAATGTAAATATAGGTGAAGTGTACGGTACTGTACATCCAGATACCTTAAGGCAGCTCTCGCCTGATACCCCCACATTTTATAACAGCCTAGGTTATTTATGGTGCATCCCCCTAGACTCAATAATACAGGGCCATATACCACTGTTGCATACACTGGCCACTGAAGTGCATAAGGTCACACATGTATTGTGTAGGTGAAGCCCACACATATATGGCTCCAGCCCCATCGTATGTGTGGGGGATACAACAGCAGTGGACTGATGGTAGCAATGGCAGTATGATATACTCACAGCCTACTACAGAACAACCCCTGACAGCGTGTTATATGCGCAAAGCCTGTTATGTAGGTGGAGGACAGAGGCTGGAACACAGGCCCATATGTGGAAAACTGTTGCCATACACTAAACAAGTTGCTGGTGTTACAGGATAGTCTGCAAAATACTCTTAGTCAGGGAATTGATATTAGAAACATAACTGGATGTAGCCATGTACTGATAGCACTCAACACACACACTGCCAGTGAAATATCTGATACAGGACCTGTGTAGTGGACAGACAAAACATGATAGGCACACCTCTGGCCACCAAGAGGATAAGCCCACAGTTGAGAGCTATGCAGACAGACTGAATTCCAGGGTAAACTAGTATGTACACACATACTCTATAACACCAGTACTATACAAAGAATAACACAACTCTACTCACACTCTGTCTGTGGTTTTGGAGCTTCCTACAAATACATAGCTGGCCTGAGTGCGCCGGTTCTCCTGTAAAAGGTATTGCTACCTGCTGTCTGTAACACTGATGCCCACACACAGGAAAGATGTCCATCACACAGGAAAGGTAAAGGGACCATGCCCACATGATGTAGGGATTTATAGTAGGTGGTTGCCATGACAGTGGTAATTGGAAGTACTACACAGCAAGCTGCATGCAGTTAGCAAGTCGAGGACACTGATTGGTGCAGAGACCATCACCTGATCATGTGCATCACCTACTAAAGCCAGGCTTCAATCTATTCAAAGCAGCTCAATCCATTCACTGGAGAGAGATAGTGAGAGGGAGAGGGAGAGAGAGAGAAAGAGAGAGAGAGAGGGAGAGAGAGAGGGAGAGAGAGAGAGAGAGAGAGAGGAAAAAAAAAGACAAAGCTCTTCAAACTAACAGCTGAGATCACAGGCATTTAGCCAGCTGCCATTCAACAATTGTTATTAATGTGATATGTCGGGACATCACTCTGTCCAAAGGGGATGGTGATGCATTATTTTGGCATTCAGCTTGAGGCCGTGTTTCTGGCACCAATCATTTGTTTCGGTGAGACCCTCTTGGAGGACATCCACATCCCTTAGGGAATTGATGACTACACCCAACTTGCAGCCATCTGCAAACTTGGTCAGCCATAGCCCACTGGTTTTGGCCTACAGCTCAGAAAAGTATATTCCAAATAACAGAGGCCCCAAGACTGATCTCTGGGGTATGCCACTCATTACAGGTCTACTGCCTGAGGTGACTTCCCCTATTTTGATTAGGTGGGTTTTATCAGTGAGCCAGTTTGCTACCCATCTGGTAACATATGGAGTGATACCTAGTAGAGAGAGTTTATCTATTATGCCTGAGTGGGGAGAAGTGTTGAAGACATTGGCCAGGTCAGGGTAGGCGGTGTGCACAGTCTTCCCCTCATCCATGGCTTTGGTGACTGTCTCAAAGAAGTCAACCAGATTTAACAGACATGATCTCCCCTTGACAAAGCCAAACTGTGTGGAGGTCAAGTGTTTGGAGGTTGCCAATGACCCTGTTAATGAGGCACATGATAATCCATTCCATGACCTTGCAGATCAGGCTAGTTAGGCTGATGGGTCTATAATTTCCTGAATCAGTGCATAGCCGGCTTTAGGCACCAGCGAACCCTGTGATCACTGGGGGCCTGCTGTTCCTGAGGGGCCCCCAACTACAGCAAGTTATCATACCTTGATATTTTGTAACATGTCTGTTAAACTAACAAAAGCTAGTACATCAATCTTGTATACTTAATAAACCAGGTGGGTAATAATGCTTATTTATATCTCCTTTAAATTTCAAACATATCTTTGCTTATAGTAACAGTGTTTTATCAAGCAAGAGCCTTCAAAATTCCATTAAACATTTTTTACCATTAACATAGTGCCCATGGCTTAGTTAAAACCTGCTGGTGGACATTATCTACACTAAAACTAAAAACATAGCCAGCTTTAAGTACTTGCAATACCTGTGGCTGCAAGGGGGGCCCCTATATAATCCTTTACTGTGTGGGGGCCCCACAAAAGCTGCTGCTGGTTGGGGAAAATGAGGAGAAAAATGTATTAATTTCATGATTATTCTGTTTAACCTGAACAGGGCTGTGATATGACCCTGTTAGGATAAAGCTGATAATGAACATGAGCAGGGTAAGCACTAGATCAGCAGCCCAGAGTGACCAGGGTCCATGCATACCTTGGATTTTAGGAAGAGCTAATTCTTCTGATCTTCAGGGATGGTTTTCTCTTTTATGGAGTTGTATAAATACTTGCAGAATTCTAGATAGTGTAACTCTCTACTTATTTACTGAAGAATTCAGCGCAATACCAATAATAGCAGAATAAAGGCTCAAAATCAGGAACACACATTAAATATTACTCTGATTCAATGAAACATTATAGAATAACACCTTTTGTATGAAGATTTTTTTTTTGGACATTAAGTGTAAAACTCTAATGTCTGGATTTATTGACTATCTGTATTCCATTCATTTCTTTCCTTGCTAGAAAAGACAGAACTAAATTTTGTGCAAATCAGGGAAGGCCTGTGAAATCAGGGACAGTGACAGGTTTTCATTACTCCTCAATGAGGTAAATAAAAAATGACCCATCCTTGCTGCTGTTTGACAACTGCTAAACAGCAGTCACTGATCTGGTGTGCTGGTACCAGTGTTGCACAATGTATTGCTGAACTAAGTACAAAAATAGTATTGCTATGGCTTATGCTTCTGTGTGTGTGTGTGTGTGTGTGTGTGTGTGTGTGTGTGTGTGTGTGTGTGCACACACACACACACAAACAATGTGTGTGTGTATGTTTGTAAAAATGTCAGAGTTTTATCTGTACACACACGCAGTAATGGCAGGACACATAAATTATTATTCTGAGTGTCAGTAAAAACTGTAGCTAACAAGAAATTATATTTCAAAAGTAAGTCATAAAATGTGTCTCAGAACATTCAGACATTGAGATCTTCTAAGACTCTGGGGTATCCCTACTCCCCAGACTGTGAAATTGGATACAGAGGGCTCTCTTAATCATCCTTGACTGTGTGGGGGCCCCACAAACACTGTTGTTTGAGGAAAAATGAGAAGAAAAAAATATATACATTTTCTGATTATGCTCTTTAACCTGAACATGGCAGTGATATGACCCTGATAGGATAAAGCTGATAATGGCCTCTGCTCTCAACTGCACCCATTCTAAAACCAGTCCCATTCAGATGTGTGTGTGTACAGAAAGCTGCTGTAGATTATATGGGGGGGGGGTTGTGGTGTTATTCCTCACAGTCAAGTCATAGAGGTGTGCACATGTGGTCATTAAAGCTTGTGTTTGGGCTAAGGACAGTGTGGTCATTGTTTATTTTACTTTTCTCACATACCTCAGAGGTGTGCAAAGAATATTACTACAGCTTGTGTAGGAAAAACAAAGTTGAATATGTTACTGTAATCATTATTTTTCACTTTCCTCACAATCACACGATACAAATACAGGTGGCTGCCTTTGACAATTTGGGTTGAGGCGTGAGGAGACGTACTATGTATATGTATATCAGCAATCCCTTGAAATACATGACTGTGGCAATTTGAACCTCTGCCTTCATCCCAGTCTAACACCAGACTAATCCATAAGCAGTCTTTTGGAAGGGTCTGGGAGGCAGGCAGTTCCCAGAAAAGACCTGTGTATCCAGACAACAAAGGTTTGTTAGTTTATTGTGAGCTACTGTTTTGTCATCTTTGAACATTAAGCCTTGGGTACGACTTATATCTTCCTTGAAAGAAAAAAAATAAAACTGAAATTCTTTTCTTATTTCCTAAATGGTTATTATGGTAGTGTTTTTGGTCAGGAAATGTATGTTGACAGGATGCAATGAAAACTAAAGCTGAACTGCAACACAATTTCTTTACTTAATCATAATTAATTAAACAATTTCTGTTCAAGTCATTATTGAATGAAAAGGTGTGTAAAAAGAAAAAAAAAACTTTAAAATGCACTTCAGAGCATATAGAAAGTTATAGCTTCTTGAAAATGTTGAAAAGTAAGGTCAAATGTGAGAAAACGAAGAAAAAAAGTAGTGTGCATGTTATGGGGAGCCCATGATGGGGAGGGGGGATGGGGAAGACTGGAGGCTATTGTGTGTATTGGGGAGGTCTGAAACAGTACTCATAGGGCACCATTTCACCTAAGTCCAGACCTCTACATAGAGTTACTGCAATATATCATTGGTGCAACTGAATGCCAGCAACTGTAAATGTCCCTATTTTGTGAGATGGGCCAACACAGTGTAGTACACAAGTCTTGTAATGTAAGAATGTTGTAGCTAAAGCTCAGCCTGTGCATACTATCTTAAAAGTGTGCAGCATGAACTAAAAGGTTGCTTAGGAAGGGTGACCATGACAGGGAGATACATAGACTGGGAGTGCCTGGGGGGCCCCCAGCTTGACATCTGCTGGGGGCAACCAAAACTCTAACATCAGCCCTGATCAGTGGATGCTCCACCTTTGTGTAAAGGGATGACAGTGACTCTCCTCCACTTGGCTGGGGCAAAACCGGTTCTCAGGCTTTGGTTGAATAGGGTGCCTAATGGTGCTGCAATTTCCTGCCTGAGTTCATGTAGGATGCAGCCCAGATGTTATCTGGTCCCATGGAGGTTGTATTTTTTGCTTTTGAGAGGGCAGTGATAACCTGTTCCCTAGAGATAAGAGGTGAGGGCAGGTACCAGCAATCTCCTGATTTACTGATGGGGGAACAGAGGGGAGAAGTTTTCACTGAATCTGTCAACCAGTATATTGGCTATATCTACAGCATTTGTGCATGTGGTGTCCTTGACCACCAGTTCTGAACAGATCTGTGTACTTCTTTTGAGACTGAGGACATATGTGAAGAAGGCTATATGACTGTCTCTAGTAGATGTGGCCAATTTGGACTCAAAGTTGGCTTTAGAGGATTTCACTTGTGCTGTTATTCGCTTGTTCAGGCTAAGGAGAGATTGCTTCCAACTGGACACCTGCTCCTTCTTGGTCCTGGACAGCATCTGTTTCCTTTTGTTATGTAGTTTATTTATTGCAGATGTCCACCAGACAGGTTTACTCTTCCTAGCGGAGGATGATTTTGTCCTGTATTCCTGATTCCATGCATCTATATAAATGCTCATATAGTACTTAGGTGTAGATTTGGACAATAGTGCCAGTTTCTGCAGTGGGGAAGGGGGCTGTGAAGCTGTTTATACCATCCCTCAGGAGGTTCTAATCAGCTTTGGAGAAGTTTTTTGTTTGACCCTAGCTAGAGGGGGGGGGGGGTCAGGGGAGATGGTGACTTTGAAAGTGACCGTTTTATGGTCAGATCTTACCAGGGAGGATGATACCATAGGGATACTGCAGTGGTTACTCATGTTGGTTAATACTAAGTCCAAGATATTATCACCTCTTGTGGGGGTATCAACTAGCTGTTCCAAGGCATTTGCATTGCTAAAGTCGAGGAATCTCTGGGCATTTGTGTTCTGGCATGAGAATTTTTCCAATCTATAGTTGGGTAATTAAAGTCACCCAGGATCAAGGTAAAGGGTTGAATCTTGATAGATTTGAAGAGGTCCAGATAGGTGGAGTGGGCATCTTGAGTCAAATTTGGGGGTCTGTAGCTAGCTATAATTTGAATAGGGGTCTCATCAATAGTTAACTGCATCTGGAGTGTTTCCTGTGCATCATATTCTTTGAACAGCCTGGAGGTGTGTGTGTCTTTAATATATAGTGAAACTCCACCTCCTTAAGCTTTGCTACCCACATTTTGGGGTCTGAATGTATGATAGGATGAATAACTATGTAAGGCTGGGGTGCTGTCCACATCTTTAACCAGGTTTCTGTGACTGCATAAATGTCAGCATCTTCCAGGGTTAAGAATGCTTGCAGTGAGTGCAGTTTCATGTTTAGACTCCTAGTGTTTAGCAGCATGACATTTAATTTGCATTTTGTTGAGATTTTTATGTTGGTAGTATTGCCCTCATGACTTTTCCTAAAAAAAGGCACTATGAGCAAGACAAGGGTCTTTGCCAGAAGTCTGAAGCCTAAATGAGACAGATGCAGGCCATCACTAGCAAAGCGTCGTGGTCTGTCGATCATATCTTCCCAGGAAGTCAGGCACTGGATCCCCTTGGAATGACACCAGAAACTAAACCAATTATTAAAGTCAATCATTTGATACGTTTGTATTGAGGACTCATTCTGGGTGACAGTAGAATGCTGCTTAAGGCTAGGGACATACCTGCCTGGGACACATATTCAGCTAGCTCAATTATGTCTCTCTTCATATAGTCCAGGGAGGTACATCTCAAGTCTTTCACGCCAACATGGACTATGACAGAGTCATAACAATACCTGTTGTTGAGAGACTTAAGTGCATGTGTGATATGGCAGATTCTGGCACCTGACAAACAAATAACCACAACTTTCTCCTTATCCAGCCTGGTGAGAGGCACATCTGTGTGTCTCACAATGGAGTCTCCTATGAATAAATGTTGGGTTTATGGTTAGGCCTTAGTGGTTGCGAGAAACTGGTGTGTGGACTATGTATGGTATGTGTTGTGGAGGGTTGTGGAGTTCTCATGTGTTTTTGCCTTTGAGGTCTCCTTTGTTTGGGTTTGTTTTTGTTGAGAACCTCCACATATGTGGGTGTGTGTTGTGTAGTTGTGGGTGGTGTTTGAGTTGTAGTGATTCTGTTGGCAACCTTCTCAGTGCCAGATATACTGGCTTGTGAGGGAGAGAGCATATACTGTAGCTTCTTTGTGTAATTGCATCTCTCACAAATTGTGTCCCTTGGTAGTAGCAGTAGATGGTTGTTTGTGTACATGAGGCAGTTGCTACATTGTCTCAGCATGCTCATATCAACCAGGCTTGCAGGAGAAACTGCAGGAAATTGTCCATCCATATTTGTCAGAATCTGAGGCAGAGTGGTCAGGGAGAGCTAAGGGGTAGGCCTAAAGCCCAAGTGCTTAAACCAAGACTAAGAGGCTTAGAATAACACTTACATTTTAAACAGGCTAAAAATATGCAGTAATAAACGCAGAAGAAAATTGCAATTGAACACTTTAGAGAACAACTAGCAGAAAAATGAAGATGAAGTGATAGAGTGGGAGGAGGAAACACAAATACTGTAAAAGCAGTTGCATATTTCTTTTTTTTAGTAAAGTGGAAAGGGAGAAAGGAGATAATTCAAGGTTAAGAAACTAAAGGGGTTGACCTTCCCAAATGTTCTCTCTGTATTAGGTACAATGAACTAATGACACTGGATTGGCAGAAGTGTATCAGATCAAATTTACACTAAGGGCGGGCAACTGCAACACTACCAAGTATAAGAACAAGACACCGATAGGGAGGGAGGGTGCTAAAATATGCTACAACTACTAGCTTCACTGTTTTAGGCAGAAAACACTACAGAAATGTTCATCACAGCATAAAAACAGCCGTGAGACTCTAAATGAAAGTTTTAAACATATAAAGGAGCAAGGAAACTCTAGAGAATGCTTTTAACTGCAAACAAATCAGTTATATGATACAATCCTTGGCAGGAAATCAGAATAAACAAAGAGATGCTTAACAAACAGAGAAACTGTCCAGTTAATACTTTTCACACATTGAAACTAGCTTAAAAAGCTTTACAAACAGAAACAAAAGTGATTTAACAGGCCCTGCAAGGTAGACAATTTCAGTACTATATTAGTTTATAGCAATAAAATACAGTAAGAAACAGTAGTCAGCAGACAATAAAAAAGTGCTATAAATTTTTAGATTAAGCAATAACTAGTAAAAATAAGCAAAAAAAAAAAAAAAAAACAGGATACTTATTGTTATATATCACACATCAGAGTTGTGGTCAGTGCCCCTTCTCCATTCAGCTCAGTGTGAACAAACAAAATTCTTCTCAAAGGCAGGGCTTAAATACCAAAAAGTACAAACTGAAACAACTTAAAAAAATCTCAAAAGGACCAATGTGCGCTTACTCCAAGCCCTAGACCAGCCAACCTTAACCAGCCAGCAACCAATCAACAACAATCTTCTGACTAAGGTGAAGAAAGACTTCTGCTAATTCAAGATGGCCTTGGACATGTGCTCAGAACAAACAACCACTGCAAACAAACAGGTCCAGAGACAGAAAATCTGAACTGGGACTATGCTACAGCTACTAGCTACACTATTTTAGGCAGAAAACACTACAGAAATGTTTATCACAGTAGAAAAAAGCAGTGAGACACTAAATGAAAGTTTTAAACAGATAAAGGAGCAAGGAAACTTTAGAGAATGCTTTTAACTGCAAACAAATCAGTTTCACTCCTTGGCAGAAAATCAGAGCAAACAGATGCTTAACAAATAGAGAACATTTCCAGTTAATACCTTTCACACAGTGAAACTATCTAAAAAGTGTGACAGTAACAAAAGTGATTTAAAAGGCCCTGTAAGGCAGACAATTTCAGTACTATATTGTAGATTAGCTTATAGCAATAAAATACAGGGCAGAATAGTAGGCAGCAGACAATAAACAGTGCTATAAATTGTTAGAATAAGCAATAACTAGTAAACTAACAAAAAAAGAAAAACAGGATACTTATTGTTATATATCACAGATCAGAGTTGTGGTCAGTGCCCCTCCTCCATTCAGCTCAGTGTGAACAAACAGAATTCCTCTGAAAGGCAGAGTTTAAATACCAGAAGGTACAACCTGAAACAACTTAGAAAGCTCAGAAGGACCATTGAGGGCTTACTCCAAGCCCAAGACCACCAATTTTAACCAGCCAGCAACCAATCAACAACAATCCTCTGACTAAGGTGAAGAAAAGCTTCTGCTAATTTAAGATGGCCTGGGACATATACTCAGAACAAACCACTGCAAACAAACAGGCCCAAAGACAGCAAATCTGAACTGGGACTATGCTACAGCTACTAGCAACACTGTTTTAGGCAGAAAACACTACACAGATGTTTATCACAGCAGAAGAAACAGCAGTGAGACACTAAATTAAAGTTTTAGACAGATAAAAAAGAAAGCAGACTCTAGAGAATGCTTTTAACTGCAAACAAACCAGTTATATGATTCACTCCTTGGCAGGAAATCAGAACAAACAAACAGATGCTTAACAAATAGAGAAGATTGCTGTTATAACCTTTTACGCAGTGAAACTAGCTAAAAAAAGCTTTACAAACAGTGTGACAGTAACAAAAGTGATTTAACAAGCTCAGTAAAGCAGACAATTTCAGTACTATAGTGCATATTAGTTTATAGCAATAAAATACAGTAAAACACAGTAGGCAACATACAATAAAAGAGTGCTATAAATGGTTAGAATAAGCAATAACTAGTAAAAATAAGAAAAAAACAGGATACTTATCATTATATATCACATATCAGAATTGTGGTCAGTGCCCCTCCTCTGTTCAGTTCAGTGTGAACAAACAGAATTCCTCTCAAAGGCAGGGCCTGGATACCAGAAGGTACAACCTGAAACAACTTAAAAAAAAAGCTCAGAAGGACCAATGATTGCTTTAGACCAGCCAACCTTAACCAGCCAGCAACCAATCAACAACAATCCTCTCACTAAGGTGAAAAAAGGCTTCTGCTAATTCAAGATGGCCTGGGACAAGTGCTCAGAACAAACAACCACTGCAAACAAACAGGCCCAGAGACAACAAATCTGAACTGGGATTATGCTACAGCTACTAGTTACACTATTTCAGACAGAAAACACTACAGAAATGTTTATCACAGCAGAAAAACAGCAATACTCAGCAACTCAATACAGTGACAACAGAGTTCAGAATCACAGGAAATATTTTAAAACAACATTGCAGGACAGTCTCACATAAATATAGAAAACATCTAAACTAATCTTACTATATTCCTAGCTATCTCTAAAAGAAATACTATACCTAAATCTTACTTACAGAGCAAGGCAAATGCAGATGGGAAGTGCTGAAGATGGATGTTTTCAGATCCAAGACTAGATACAAAATGCACTGGCTTTCTCTGAGTGATAGTTTTTTAAATTAATAACAACACATTACTGCTGGGTCGACTGGATGACATCAGTACTTGTCACTTCAGCCTTCAGTTCCCAGGCTAACAGAAACTTAAAATTTAGCACCTCCATGTCAGAATTACTTATCTCTCAGACGTTTGCCTAGAACTGGAAGTCGTGAAACAGGTAAACACTTTTACATTTGAAACTTGTAATTATTTCTGTTTCCAGACAATAGAAAGGACTTCTAGCTGTAGACATTCTGTCTCCTGTAGTGAAAACACAATCATAAAACAATTCACTTATTTTCTTAGAGCTTGCAAGTTAACTCTGTTCTTTTCCAGTAAGGTACACTGTTGTTATATTCTTGAAGCTCAGTATAGAACATACAGTTCAACACACACTTCTGCACCAGTAGTTTATTATCCACACAACATATAGTTTTCTTACATTTGAAAGACAATCATACGAATCATATTAATATTCACAAATGACATAGAATTATTTACAAAATTCCAGATAGCTGGGCTGGCAGTTTCACATTTCTATACATATCATATTATTATTTTCAAGTGAGATATAATTATTTACAAAATTCCAGATAGCTGGGCTGGCAGCGTTTCGGTTTGTCACAGCTTGCCTTATGGGCATAGAAGTAGAGGCTGTATTTGTTGATGTGGGTTTTATTTTGAAGGAGTGCTTCAAGGCAGCTGAGGATATTTGTTATGTGTGCTTAGTCTAGGAGGTCTTGGGGTTTAGTAAGGTTACATTTAAGTGCTTCAGCATATGTGGGTCTATACTGTGTGCAATGGGTGCAGCATTTTTACTGCTGACAACCTTATTGTCATTAAGAGTACTTTTATGTTAGAGCTTTGCCTCCAGTGACGTTGTGTAAATACATATTTCACACACCATATTAGTTTGTTTTTAGAATGAACTAGTTGTCAGTAAACATGAGGTGATTTCTAAATTGCCTCAGGATGCCCACATCCACCAAGCTGGTAGCAGAGATAGTGGAAAAATCATATCCATAAGAATAGATCCTTTTTTATTGATTAGATAGTTGGAGTGAGAATATAAAGCAATATCTAGAGTATCCAGTTTGCAACACAGGGACAGTGCATGTCACTGCAAACTAGTTGTCCTGTCTGCAAAAATGTCACTCAAGGTGTCTCTATCTATACAGGGCACTGCCAAACATTTGCAAAGAAAATACTAAGTAGATCCTGATGATTTATGGATGATGTATTTAGGAAGATATTCTGAAGTTAGAGACAAATCAAGCAATATTTACTGAAAACAAAGAATTCACTCATCAAAAATGATGAAAAGAGGGGAGTCATGTGAATGATTACTGCCCGGTTACTACTAATGCTGGTCTCACCACAGCTTCACTCTGCTGAGATACAATTCTCCTTTGCTTTGTCTCTCTCACCAGAAGCAAAATATTACCATTAATTGTAAGATTATAGGCAGACAATAGCCTATTTGGTGATCCACAGTCATATACCAGATGATGCAAGGGCATGTAGGCTTGTCATAGCCTTTACCTGGTAGATGCCTTGAATAGCAACTAGAGCAATCAGGAATGTCAAGCTTAGACACTCATTGCCCAACTAGAAACAGTCAGGAATCAATGCACTCTGCTCCTTTTCTCACCAGGAGCAAAATATAAGCAGAAATTCCAAACTGTCACCTATGAAGCATTTATTAGGCTTTCCAGTGATTATCTGTCTTCAGGAAATAATGTCACTGTGCTCCTTCTCTCACCAAAAGCAAAACAGAAGCACTAATCCCAAGATGACTACTAAGAGGCAGAATGTGGGCTGTCCAATAATTGGTGGTCTTGAAGTAGATGTGCAGATTTTATGATGGAAAAATGAGTCAATATCCTAAGAGCTAAAGTGTTCACTAAGCAGTTAGATATGAAAAAGGGGGTAACCAAGCATTAGCTATCAAGTGGAGAGCCACTAATTTTAAAATTGTAAAATAGATTGGAAGAGGGTGGGCATTTTGTATTCTGGTTCTATAGTATACATTGGCATGGCCAATAAATTTAAATAGCTGAAGGAGAGTGGTTTCACAAAATAACTTTGTGCTTACTCAAAACAGCCAATGACAGCGGAGACAGAAGGAGATACGTGGTCAAATTAACATAAGAAGCAGACAACTAGAAAGATAGTTGAGCTTAAAAATGCACCACCATCAGGGTAGGAGGGTGGGGAAAAACTTAATTTCTGTGTAACTCACAAGATACATAGCTGTGGTCTTTTTCCTTGTTTAAATATGCAATTAAAAGCAGAATACAAGCAAAACACAGTGTAAAGAAAACAAGCCACAATATACAAAATATAAGAAGGTAATAAAGTAATACAAAAAGCAAGACACCAAAAGCAAACTAACCTTTCCCTCACAAGTTGTGGCAGATTCTGGGTGAGCTTTTCCAGTAATGAAAGATACCTTTCTATGGGAGTAAGCACTAATAAGCAAGAGCAAGCATGTTTGAGCAATAGCAAGAGGGAGTAGGCATATTTAAGCAGTAGTAAGCGAGTTTAAGCAGATTTGCGTGGGGGTAAGCAATGTGCACACAGGTTAAGCAATATTGAAGCTAACTCTCTATAAGCATATTTACCCAAAGGTTAGCATTGCGTACCTTCACACAAACCCATGCAAACCTGCTTAAAATTGCTTAAAAGTGCGTTAATCACTCTGTATGACTCAGCCACTGTTCTGGCCAGAAACAAAATAAACAGCCTGCGCAGGTCTTGAACCCATGAACCTGTCACAGTAGTTAACCACTAAGCCATCACAGCAGTGCGGACGACTGAGGTATCATCAAACAGATCCTAACTAAAGGAAATTGAAACTGAACATGGGAAAGGAATCTATATATAGTTTTATGTTGTATAACTTACTATGTAACATAAATATGAGAACTGGAGTACTGCATTAAGCCCAGATGTGAGGTGTCATTGTAATAAAGTGTTGAAATCCCCTAATAAACACAAGGACCCCATACAGTGTACGTACACATGAATCATGTATACCAAACACATATATAACATGTAATGAATAATAAATCAATGTCAAAAAGCAAATATAATGCAAATTAAAAATTAAGCAATTTTAAGTATTGAACAGCCCAGCTTAGTATGTGTAAGCAATGTGTAGGCCAGCTATATCAGTTTGCCCATTGATGTACCCCTTTAAGCAATGCCAGCCTTAGATAAGCAGGTTTGCCCATAGCATAGCATTTTCAAAACCATCCAATCATATATTCATAGGTTTTTACAAGGCTATCGGCCCTAGGGCCTATACAAGCCTAGCCATAACAATTTTCTGGCTATTTCTTCCCACACTATTTACTTCCATGGACCCCTGTCTAGCAGGGCAACTGACATGATCCCCAGGGTGAATTTCCTTTTTCTCATCCAATCGTCAAGGTTCCTTTTGAAGAGGGCCAAAGAGGCGCTCTGCTTGACATGTATGGGCAGTTTATTCCAGAGTCTGGGGTGTCTCTGTGTCAGGAATCAATCACGGCAAAGTGCAGGAAACTGTCCCTATTTTAACCTAACAGGCAGGAATACATCTCATAACTGGTTGCATCTTCCTTCTGTAGGCACTTTGTCTAGTATGGGAGAGGCTGTGTACTTTCGGGTGCGGTGCTGAGGCATCCAGGAATCCAGAGTCATGGCAGGACTCCTTGAGAAAGACCATGACCAGAGACTGCTGCAGGGCCAGTACCAGGGTTCCCAATGCAAAGCAGAAGCCTGGGACAATCTCACCCATTACCTCACCAGTGCCACTGACATACCCCAAACTGGTGAGCAGGTCAGGCATCACTATGCCAACCTGAAGCAGAGAAAGGGGGATCTCTTTGACCAGTGGATCCAAGAGGCTAGGAAGACAGGGGATGTCTTAGCCATGTTCATAGGTTCATAGGTTCATAGGTTCATACTAGGCTATCTGCCCTAGGGCATTTATAAGCCTAGCCAGAGTGTGTTTGGCTTTCACCACCCATTTTAAATTAATTTTGCTATGCCCTTTTTCGAGGTTAGTATACTGTGCCTCTGTCTAACAGTGACACAGAAGTGACACCCAGGGTAAACCTATGATCTCCCATCCACTCATCAAGATTCCTCTTGAAGAGAGTCAATGAGGGACTCTGCCTAACCTGGACTGGGATTTTATTCCAGAGTGAAGGGAGCCTCTGGGTTATGAATCTGTCCCTCCAGCATGTCCTATTTATTTCAGTGCTGAGGATCAAGTCTCTCAAGCGCATAGCTCGATGGGATTTGGATTTTCTGAGGTACAGCATGTCCATTAATTCCAGGTTGGATATGGCTTTATACGTTAGGCACAGATCGCCTCTGAGCAGGCAATATGCCACTGAGTAGAGCTGGAGTTTCTTTAACTGGGCAGCATATGGCATCTGTTTGAGCCCATTGATCCCCTTGGTGAGGTACTTTTGGGGTCTTTCCAGTTGCTGCAGGTGTCTGGTAAGGTACATCCCAAAAGGGGCATTGTACTCAGTCATGGGCCTGATGAGGGATGAGTAAAGAGGTACGATGACCTCTCCTGATCTAGATGTGAATCCCTTCATGATTAGGTGGGCTATATAAAATGTTCCTCTAACCACTTTGGCCACGTGGTGGTCAAATGAGAGATTGCTATCAACTTGGGTCCTCAGGTCCCTAATTACTTCTTCTGTACTTAATGGATTACCACCTATGTGGTAATTTTTGGGCACTTTGTTTTTGCCAAAGGGGATGACTATACACTTTTTGGCGTTTAGCTTGAGGCCATGGCTCTGGCAAAAGTTGTCTGTTTCTATGAGGCTGGAGAGTCGATTATGGTGCCCAGTTTGCAGTCATCTGTGAACTTGGTCAGCCACAGTCCTTCCGTGTTGGCCTGTACCTCCGAGAAATATATACTGAACAAGAGAGGTCCCAGGACTGAGCCTTGTGGGATGCCACTTGTAACTGGTTTGGAGTCTGACATGGCTCCAGCAATTCTAACCATGTGGGTTCTGTCCTTGAGCCAGTTTGCAACCCATCTAGTGACATAGGGGCTTATATTTAAGCTGGTGAGCTTATCTATAATGCCCGACTGAGGTATTGTATCGAAGGCTTTTGCGAGGTCCAGGTAGGCTGTGTGGACCACCTTCCCCTCGTCAATGGCCTTGGAGACTGTTTCAAAGAAATCGACCAGGTTTAAGAGGCAGGATCTGCCCTTAACAAAGCCGAACTGGGTAGGATCCAGTGTCTGTAGGTCCCCAATATCTTTATTTATGAGGTCCATGATGATCCTTTCCATAGCTTTGCAGACCAAGCTAGTCAGGCTTATGGGGCGATAGTTTCCAGGATCCGTTGAGGCACCACCTTTGTGGAGAGGGACCACTGTTGCTGTATGCCACTCTTTGGGTACATATCCTGTAGTAAGGCTGAGATTGAACAGTAGTTTTATGTTTGGGTTTAGCTCTTCTTGGAGTTCATGTAGGACACAGCCCGGGACACCGTCTGGTCCCATTGATGCTGTGTTTTTTGCTTTGGCTAGGGCAGCTCTTACCTGAGCATCTGAGATGTCAGGGGGGCAGCATTCTGCTGGGATATATATTTGCCCTTTTGGTGGGGGGGGGGAGTTTGCACTGAACCTGTCAGCTAGGATGTTGGCAATGTCTGTGGGTTCGGTGCATTTTTTGTCATTTTGGACTAATTCTGAGCATATCTGGGAATTCCCACCCAGGTTCCTAACATAGCAAACAAACCAATGTAGACCACCACAATCCTTCGATAAAACACTAATTTAATATGACAAGGCAAAATTCAACAAGCAGTTTTTAACACAGATAAGCGCTTTCGGGCTCTGCCCTTCTTCATCAAAATCGACATTGGTTTGTTCGCTAAAGATGTTTTGTACTCTGTGGACCTTCAGTCAGTTTTCTCAATTTGTTTTCTTTGCAGGTTCCTAACATAACTAAAGAAAGCCTTGTGATTATCCTTAGTGTCCTGTGCAATTTTTCTCTCGAAGCTGGCCTTAGACGATTTTATGAGTGCCCGTAGCTTTTCGCTAATACTGATCAGAGATGCCTTTCCTTTTTGGGATTTTGCACTATCATGTAGTAGCTTCTTCCTTCTATTGTATAGTTTGTTTATGGCTGGGGTCCACCAGACAGGACGTCTGCCTTTGGAGGATTGTAAGTATCAGTCCACTACCTGTTTAATAATTGCCAGCTCATGTATATTATGGATAGGTATGGCTAAATATTCCTCTTATGTCTTCCACAGTGGCAGATGAGCGTGCTGCAAACCAGGAAGCCCATGCCTGTAGACTGCAGTGGTTGTGACGTGAGGCAGGTTAGTAATAGCCTTGCATGTACTGTCATAGGAAATAAATCTAAAAGTAGTAGTAATTTAATTGCCTGTATAAAACCTGTATTGCTTAAGGCATGTACTCCATACACCAGAGAATATGGCAGGAAGAGTCTCATATAGGTTGTATGTAAATAAAAGCATAATAGCCTGACAATAAAGGTCTAACTGCTGAACTGCATGTGTTTACTCTGGTATCATATGATAATGTAGAGTTGCAATCTTTTAATAGCACTGTTGTATTATGCACTGCTACCCACATTGTGCTACATAAATAAAATGTGTAGGAATGTCTATATATGACTGTTGTAATACCAAGCAGTCATATAGTACCACTGAGAGAGACCTAGACAGAATACATTGAAAAGACAGACAACAAAATTCAAATAACACACTCAACTGAGACATGAACTGTTGTATTTTTAGCACACATAGCCATGGTTTGAATCCTGGGAGTGGTAGGCTGTACGCAGAATCATACCCCACAACTGTACAGATATGTCCAGAATGTCCAGTAAATCGTCCCATATCTGCTGCCTGTCACTTTGTCCCCCTGGCAAATCAGTGGGATGATCTCAGGCATTTAGGCAGCAAACAAGAAATACAACTGATTGCCAGACATCTATAAGACCAAACCTGTCACTCTAGCAACTCCCCAAAATGTTATGAAAGTAACAAGCCAAGTATGTCCTATCTATACCCCTATGTTGTCAAGCTGTGACCAGAGTGTGCACAGTAACAGAGTGAGACGTATATGCATAATACTAATGTGGAATCTGGTAATTTTTGTGGCAACATTCAGGTAGTGCTAACAAACATTGCTCCCACAGGTCTGTCAGATACGAACACTGTGCCTAGAAATAAAAGATTGATATCCTGTACTGATACTGTTTACTCTAGTATTGTATGGCATTGTTAGTGTTGCAGTTGCTCTGAATAATAAGGTACTCCTCATCACTGTCACCCACACTGTGCTACATAATAAAACTGTGTAGGAAATCCTGTATAAGAGTGTTGTAATTACAAGGTCAGATTGTAATACCACAGGAGAATTATAGACAGAAATCAGAAAAGAGATGCACAGCAATATCTATATAGCATGCTCGACTGTGATGGACACTGTTTTATTGTCAGCAGACACAGCTATGGTTGGAATCCTGGGAGTGGTAGTACGCTGTATGCAGAATCATACCCCACAAGTGTACAGAATTGTCCAGAATGTCCAGTTAATCAGCCCATATCTCCCAACTGTTACCCTGTCCCCCTGGCATATCAGTGTGCTAATCTCTGACATGTAGGCAGCATTTCATGTCATATAACTGACTGTCAGGCCTGTACATATTTGGAAAGCATCAATGAAAACAAACCTGTCATTGTACAATTCGTCAAAGGTTTAACAGGGCAATAGTCAAAATATGTCCCGGTTCACCTGCATCTGGTCAA
>NC_056726.1:1704104945-1704124945 GCF_019279795.1 Protopterus annectens | reverse complement strand
GTATGCAATCCCTAGGAGGAAAAGAGTTCAGTTGACACAATGGGATGTATCTGTTACATAACGAGGCATAACTGAAACCATCACAATCACACTGACAAACAGAACAGTCTGTATGGTAGGAAGCAGTAGACCAGCATTTTCCCAAGGTGAAATGCATGGTAATGTACATTCATATACCTTAAGGCAGCTTACTCCTGATATCCCTCACATGTTGTAACAGCCTAGATCATTTATGGTGCATTCCCCCCAGTAGACTGACTTGCAAGGGCATATGACACTGTTACATACGCTGACCTCTGGACTGCAGAAGGGCACACATTGTGCAGATGAGGCCCACATATATATGGATCCAACCCCACAATATGTGTGGGGGCCACAACAGCACTGGAATGATGGCAGAAATGGCAGCATGACATAATCACAGAAACATGCAGTACATGAACATGGACTGACACATGAGACACCAGGGATACTTGTCTGATATGTAATCACAGGACAGCTGATAGTATAATAAGTTCTGTAGCATGGAACATGCATTTGGAGGCAAACTAGACACCAGGTATACCCTTAAAATTGCAGTCAGCAGAAAGGTGAACAACTACCCACGTATGCAGCACTACAGATGCATTGGGGAATTACTAGAGACAACACCAAGGAGTGTATCCATATGTTACTGTTGTCCACATGATAAGTTGATTGAGCAGCAGATCTGGCATGTACTGAGCAATAGTTATGTATGACACTCCAATGCGTGACATTATGGAGTGAATGTAGTAGCCCCTAACATATGGGGGCCATGATCACCATGTCAGGGCATACCCATGGGGAACACTGGATGACAGCAGTGAGGCCTTGTAAAACCTATTCCACTCAAGTCAAGGAGGTAATGGAGTAACAAGTTTTTGTTGGGATCACTTGTCTAGGCATTTAGAGGAATGATACATTAATGAGTGGTATTAATGAGTGTATGTTACCAAATGTGATGCAGGGTGGGGAACCTACATGAATAAACGTGGTACTGTCTGTAAACTCAGGGAAAGGAAGGTATTATGGTGGAATTTCAGTGTGTGTGTGTGTGTGTGTGTGTGTGTGTGTGTGTGTGTGTGTGTGTGTGTGTGTGTGTGTGTGCGTGTGTGTGTGTGTGTGTGTGTGTGTGTGCGCATGTGTGTGTGTGTGTGTGTGTGTGTGTGTGTGTGTGTGTGTGTGTGTGTGTGTGTGTGTGTGTGTGTGCGTGTGTTTGTGTGTGTGTGTATGTGTGTACTGTTATGCAACGCAGTACAGGTCTTAAAGTGCATTTCTTGTTTTCCCCCACAGGCGGCGAGGTAGGTCAGGGTCCCTCCTGCACGCAGTTTGATGTTGGTGTCCATACAGACACCGAAGATAATGATAGGACTGTTGAGGCACAGGTGGGGTTGTCAGATGCCGAAACTGTGCCATTGTTTGACATCCCACTATTAGTCACCCCAACCCCGCACACAGTCACAGTGCCTATAGATACCCATTCACCAGTGGCCATAGCAGAGGGACAGTTGGCAGTTGGTGGTGGTGCACAGGAGAGTGTTGCATCTATGTCTGCTGTATCTGGACACAGCAGGCATAGCCAGATATCAGGTAGGGCACCACATAGGGAGATGTACTGAGGTGCTTGTGGGAGGGCCGCTGGTCATCATGCCCCTGGCAGAAGTGCCACAACTGGTACCACCAGGCACATGTTTCAGACTGTCATGGGGGGCGCAGGCACATATGGAACTGTAGACCAGACAGGGCCTGAGGCTGCAAAGGGCTGCTCTCTCATCTGTAAGTGACAACTTCCATGAACTTGCAGGTGCCCTCCGTTATTATACTGAGGTCATGGATAGACGGTTGGGTGAGATGATGGGCCTCATCGACCATCGATTGTCCATGCTAGAACATGTGGTGGGAGTGGGTGATGTTCGTGTGGACGTAGACCAGCAACACCAACAGCTGGTGGTTGACATGGACATGCAAGGATACCAAGGTGGTCCCATAGTGGCAGTACAAGCCCCAGCACTGCAGAGAGGGGCACTGTCCACATCACACCACAGCAGGCCATATACACATGGCCATAGCCATTCCCAGGAGGGACCTGGTTCCAGTGGACTATGTCATAATCAGGGAAGAGTAGCACATTGAGGGCTGTACCTGCATGGAACCCCTGGCAGGCACAGTCCATGTGTCCATGGCTGGAGGCGGTGAACTGCACACTCTGCCAGGTGTGGTCTGCAGCTGTCCAAGAAACACCTGTATAAAGCAGCCACATGGCAGGACTGCGTACATGCATACCCACACACTATACAAACACACCTAGGGCAACCCCGTACCTACACATACCACATCACCACATCCATATCAGCTAATTATACCCCTCACCCACACACATGGTGTCAAATGTATGGCCCACCCTTGGTCTCTGGCAATCCAACAACACACCCCGTGCATATGATGATACATGTACCACATCCCTGTCATCCATAACATCAATGCAGGGACAGGCTAATATGGTTATAGTGCACACGGTGACTGTACTACAGTGTACCAATGTACTACTGTGTAACATGTTGTCAGCAGTAATGTTTAATGCTTACATGTCAGGTAGTGTAGCTATCCAACCATGATGCATTATAGCTGTTAGTAACACTGAGTGATTGTAGTATCCATAATGTTATCTATTTGTGTTAAAGGTGTACATGTGTCAGTATGAGAATGGTCTGCAGTCATATTCCACAAGTGGTATGACACTGTGGTGACACCATGGCTGTGACATATCGTGGATACAGTTGAACACGTCACCGGTCTGTATAACAGTTACTGCCTGTGCCACATGGACAGGTGACTCCCTGGGACATGTATAATCAGCAACCTGATGTAGATCCTTCCACATGCATGCACACTCTTACTTGGCAACACTGGGACGACACTCCTACCTAGGAATATAGTGCTACTGATGTGTGTGGCTTTCATTGCACACACCACACAGTGTTTAGGATGAGGTGTGTTCCAGGTTACATGTTATATGCAGAACATCCTCAGACATGTACAGTATGGTAATGGGGGATGTAATGGTTGTATATGGACAATACATAGTGTGAAATACCATCATATACACATTAATAGACACATAACAGGCAGACACACATCTGAGATGCCTGGGCCTATCAGTGCTAACATGTCAGTGTGTCCAATGTGTTACAGGTTGGCTGCACACAGCACAAGCATAACTGGGCTGGATTGTGCTATCAGTTATCTGTATGGTTGATGGTGACAGTGGTCACCATATAGTGGTGGGGGAACCATGGTGTAATGACAGTGTACACAGCACCCACACCCCACTGTGGATATTGTACACACACTGGATCCCATGATGACACTCTGACATTACCACCATCACACATTGACCACGACTGGGATATGATCCATTGTCCATCCCAACAGTGGTACTACAGGGATATGCATCCAGTGCACATGCCACAGGCATAGAAGGGTGATGCATTGTCATGCCTCACCAATGGGCAGCAACATCACTATCTGTAATATTGTGTGGCAATGAGTATTGTAATAGGAGTATGTGGCCTCAGAATGTTGTACCCTACAGACATACACACATGCACACATACACACACTTACCAGAACTCAGTAGGTATCCCATGCCTATCAACCCATTTGTACAACACTGTTGTGCTGGTACTGCAAGGCTCAGGTAGCCGTTAGGGAGAGGAGTATAACAGGGAACATGTAATGTCCGGTAAAGCAGCAGCAACATCAAACTATGGCAATGGGTGTTGCAGTGTGTGTGACGGCCCTCATGGTATTCCAAAATACAGGTGTACTAACACACAGACAATGATATCCTCAGTAATGCACACATACACATTTGTCAGTACTGGGATGCATCACTGCAGGTGGTCATAGGTGTTTACCTGCTTATTGTCCATGGAGAGATGGGAAGTGTAGGGGATGTGTGTACAGTGGTATCATGCCACCTGCCATGTGCCAGCAGGCAATCTATCCACAGACACCACTGTGGTGACCCTCAGGGTGAGGGTGACATGCATCAGCCAGTCTTCTGGGTGCCTTCTGCAAATGGCCACTGAGGTGATCCAGTTGACATGTATGCAACATGTATTGCAAAACATGGTTAGTGTCTGTATTGGAGACCTGTACCCAAGCATGTTCTGTTGACTGTGGTAGTGTAGTGGAGGTACCCATGGCATATGGTGTATACAGGGTGCTGTGTCCTATCTGTACCATTTATAACACAGCTGGGCAGACATGTCAGTTTCAGTTAAGCGTAGGTTGCCTGTACGTATCCAAGCTGGATACCTGCCATCTGCACATATGTACAGGGACTGACAGACATCAGCTTGCCAACTAGCTACCAGTAGGATGAATTTTTTTTTAAAACCCAAAGAACTACTTGTGGCTGCTGTCCATCCCTGGCCTTGCTATCCCATACTTCCTCTCTCCAACCTTCTCTACATAATTTGTTTTGCTTACTGATCCTGCCCTCCTGGACATCTAAGACCAGTCACAGATACCAATTACACCCTGTTTGCCTCATTCCCCAACATGAAAAGTCTTAACTTCTCCCAGAAGTGAACTCAAAAGAAATTAAAGAAACTCTCCAACCTTCTCTACCTAATTTGTTTTGCTTACCGGCTCTGCCCTCCTGGACATCCAAGACCAGTCACAGATACCAATCACACCCTGTTTGCTTCATTCCCCAACAGGAAAAGTCTTAACTTCTCCCAGAAGTGAACTCATAGGAATTAAAGAAACTCTCCAACCTTCTCTACCTAATTTGTTTTACTTACTGGCCCTGCCCTCCTGGACATCCAAGACCAGTCACAGATACCAATCAAACCCTGTTTTCCTCATTCCCCAACAGGAAAAGTCTTAACTTCTCACAGAAATTAACTCAAAATAATTAAATAAAGTATGTTACATGATGTTATACCTCTTTTAATTTGTATGTGACATTGCTCTACTACTTGCTAGGTGCTAGTATAGGATCCAGGCCAGAATACCCAGCAGCCATACCCTTCTTACTGTGAACCCCCCATACCTGCCTTATCCTAGCCTCCTACTTCCTATTCTTGAGCCTTCTTTCTGCCTTATACCGTTCTACCTCCTATAGCAGTTCCACTTTCCACATTTACAGGAATTGTCCACTAGATGGGAGTCTTTAACCTCTCTTCCCTCACTTCTTCTCAATCACTATAATATATCTAGTCTTTCACACTCGTCTTCATTAACTGCGTGTTAACAGTCCTATCTACCTCTGAAATCACTCAAATCCTTCCCCTTATAACATTACCTTAAGCATCCTTCTAACCACCCTGCTTACCTTCCTCTGTACTTACCTTCACTATACTGATTGTTTTTATCACTGCCCTGCTGCTTTCTTTCCTTGGGTCTCCACCATGCTACCCTACCTATCTACAAATAAGTCTATCTTGCCTCTTCTCCTCTCCTCTAACTGATACATTTCTCTCCTTGCCCCTTAGAATCTCTGTGGCTTCATTGCCCCATCATCATATCCAAGAGATTCTTTCTTTCCTCTCACCCATCCTTACAACCAGTATACTTTAGCAATTTGATCTCATGTTCTAACTTCTGCTTTGCTCTGCCTTCTGGCTTGCATTTGCTCACACTTACCCAACTCCTCCCCCTTCCCTTTTACATCCGCGCTAAACCTATAATAAGGAATATATCTCCCGGGGTGCCTTCTTTAAACCCCCCCTATCTATTCATGGCTGCTGTACATCCCCGGCCTTGCTATCCCATACTTCTGTAAGTGCGCATCTGTTTTCCTTTACAAGGTTTTGTTGTACCACTGTTTGTACCTTAGAACTTATATACCAGCTAAATTTCTGTTTTGTAGTGTAGTTCAGAGATTAACCTTGTAGAATGTGTTCCCATTAATTAATCTTGTAGAATCTGTTCCCAGGAAGACTAACATTGCATATTACTACTTCTGTTGCAAAACGCGATATCTGTACATCTCCACTGGATTTGGTGCCATTTTAACCTGCATTACGCTGCTTTCTGGATATTTGTGCCTTTTAAACCTGCAATATGCTGTATTCTGTAGTGCATCTCTGAGGTTCATCTTGTAGTATATGGCTCCTGTGCTATTAAAGGTTTTACACCCTTTTTCTGTCCCAAAATACGGCACATGCATCTACTGCTACTGAGTACTCTTCTGAATCACCCAACCAGAAATGTTATGCATTAGTAGTGCAGCTGTGCATGTTTTAGCAGAAAACTGTGCTTTATAAACTGTATCTTGTATATGTTCCTTTGCCGCTAACCACCACCACGTGGTAGCCAACTAAACAAACAGTGTTGTTCCCAATCTTTGCTCATATGCTTACCAGCTGCAAAAGCGAGTAACAAGCGAAATAGCCCTCTTTAGACCTTACTGCATTTGAGAATTTAACCATCCCAACTCCAAATTAATTAGTTTATCCATGAATGTACCCACAAACATTTAGTACTGTTGTTTCCAACAAAACACAATTGTACCATAAGTTTATGTTATTGGACAAACCCGTCTATAGCAAAACTGAACTTAATAATGTAACAGAAACACCAACTAGTTGTTTGCTTGTACAAACTGATATGAGCCCCTCTATTTATCTCTTAATGGCAATTTTAATGTCTCCCTGCTTTTTACATTATTACATTGCACATTTTACTATAATAACGCTAACTAGAAATAACCTATTTCATAGGAATGGGCATTACCCAGCAAATGTGAATGCGTTTCTGCTTAACAGTCTGACTTACTTTTAAAATTTAACTGTTTGAAAATGTTAATCTTCACTCTAATACTGGGTGATTTCAACTACCCTGCTATTAACTGGGAAAACTAATCATTTACCAACACCTTTGCCCAATGGTTCTTGGAATTCATAAATTCCAATGCCCTGGATCAACTAATCCATAGTCCCACCAGGGGCACCAAAATTCTAGACCTGGTCATTACCAACATGGGAAATCGATGCTCCACACCTATGGTCACCCCCTCGTTGGTCAGATCAGACCATAACATCCACATCCCACCCCACCCCCCAGTAAGGAAACCTCCATAAAAAATTTCTCCAAAGCCAACTTCATGCTACTCAAGTCAGAAGTTACAAACTTCATGACACCCATGCAGACGGGAACTGAACGTTCGACTACTGAGTCCTACACTAAGGCACTGTACAAGCACATCCACTAATGCATGAACCGTGCCATCCCAAATACAACCATGATGCTCTCCTCCAAAAAAGGAAGCCAATCTGGTGGTCCCCTGCCATAAACAAACTTTACAAGAAAAGGAAGAAGCTGTTGCAGAAAAGAGGAAAATCCCAGGATGCAAAAAACTCCCTTACAAGCCTCAGTGAGAAGCTGAGATCCCTCATAAAATCCTCCAAAGCTAGTTACGAAAATAAAATTGCAAAAGATTCCAAAGACAACCACAAGGCATTCTATAGCTATGTCAAGAATCTAAATTGCAATGTTCAGATCTGCTCTGAGCTACAACAAAATGGCATTAAATATACTGATCCCAAGAATATTGCCAATATCCTGGCAGATCGATTCAGTGTCAACTTCACCCCCTTTCACCCCCTAAATGGCCCATCTCAATACTGGAAGATTGCCAAATTCTGGCAATAATGGCCACACAGGTAAAAAACGCACTCTCCAAAGCTAAGAATACAGCATCCATGGGACCAGATGACATCCCAGGCTGTGTACTACATGAACTACAATATGAACTGGCACCTCACCTAAGTGTCATGTTTAATCATACCCTCACCTCAGGCTTCATGCCCACTGAGTGGCACACAGCTGCAGTTATCCCACTCCACAAGGGGGGATCCACCTTGGATCCCAGGAACTACCGCCCCACCAGTCTGATGAGCCTGATCTGCAAGGCCATGGAACATATTATCATGGAACTTATAAACAAAGACATTGGCAACCTTAAAACACTGGACCCCACCCAATTTGGGTTCGTGAAGGGCCGATCTTGTCTCCTGAACCTGATTAACTTCTTCGAATCTGTTTCCAGAGCCATGGACGAGGATAAGGCAGTCCACACAGCCTATCTGGACCTCACCAAGGCCTTTAACACCATCCCTAACTCTGGAATCATAGATAAACCTTGTAAACTGGGCATTAATCCCTACATCACTCGATGGGTTGCTAACTGGCTTACTGACAGAACCCACACTGTAAAAGTAGCTGACTCCAAATCCATCTCCAGACAAGTGACAAGTGGAGTACCTCAGGGTTCAGTCCTGGGACTTCTCTTGTTTGGCATCTACTTCTCTGAAGTACAGGCCAACACTAAGGGACTCTAGCTAACACAGTTCACAGATGACTGCAAACTGGGAGCCATTACTGAATCCCAAAATGATGCTGATACTCTACAAAAGGGCCTTACAGAAACAGATGCTTGGTGCCAGAGCCATGGGCTGAAGCTCAATGCCAAGAAATGTATAGTTATTCCCTTTGGAAAAAACATGTACCCATGTATTACCACATAGGTGGCAGTACACTAAACACCAAAAGTGTGATAAGACACGTAGGGACACAGGTGGACAGTGGTCTCACCTTCAACAACCACATCGCCACAACAGTCAGGAAATCCTTCTATATGGCACACCTCATCACTAAGGGCTTTTCATCCAGAAAAAAGGAGGTCAATTGTCCCACTGTACTCATCCCTCATTAGACCCATTATAGAATACAACGCCCCATTTGGTATGTACCTCTCAAGACATCTGCAACAACTGGAAAGGCCGCAGAAATACCTCACTAAAAAAATCACAGGCCTAAAGCAGATGCCCTATGCTGACCGCCTTAAAAAACTCCAGCTATACTCTGTCGTATATCGTCTACTCCAAGGTGATCTCTGCTTAACATAAAAGGCCATGTCAAACCCAAAGCTGTTGGACATGCTACACTTAAAGAAATCCCAATTCCTCAGAGCCACACGCTCCAGGGATCTAAACCTTGTCATCACAATAAACAAAACATGCTGGAGGGATAGGTTCCTGACCCAGAGACTCCCCAAACTCTGGAATAGACTGCTTATACATGTCAAGCAGAGCACCTCTTTGATCCTCTTCAAAAGGAACCCTGATGATTGGATGGGAGAAAGGACATTCACCCCAGGGATCACGTCAGTTGCCCTGCTAGACAGGGGTCCAGGGAAGTAAATAGTGTGGGAAGAAATAGCCAGGGAATTGTTATGGCTAGGCTTGTATAAGCCCTAGGGCCGATAGCCTAGTACCAACCTATGAACCTATTAACCAATGGAAATACACTGTTCTACTTAGCCTGTTGCTGAATTTCATACACACTGGGTTGTATATGTTTCGAGCAACGATATGCAGCTTATGTTTCACAGCTATGTTGTGTAATTGAAGATGAAACTGTGACATTTTTTATGCCTATTTCTGGAGGGATTTTTTTACCTGGAGCATATGTGCTTGCTTTTTCTTATTTTTCACTGCTGCTTAACCTGTTAATTGTGCATTACCCTTAACTGCTGCTTAACCTACATACCTCTGATAAATATACCTTTTTAATTTACAAAACTCTCTCTATATATATTTTCTCCAGCTCTCCAACCTTCTCTACCTAATTTGTTTTGTTTACTGCCCCTGCCCTCCTGAACATCCAAGACCAGTCACAGATACTAATCACACCCTGTTTGCCTCATTCTCCAACAGGAAAAGTCTTAACTTCTCCCAGAAGTGAACTCATAGGAATCAAAGAAAGTATGTTACATGATGTTATACCTCCTTTAATTTGTATTTGACATTACTCTACTACTTACTAGGTGATAGTATAGGATCCAGGCCAGAATAGCCAGCAGCCATACCCTTCTTACTGTGAATCCCCCCTCCCCCCATACCTGCCTTATCCTAACCTCCTACTTCTTATTCTTGAGCCTTCTTTCTGCCTTATACCTTTCTACCTCCTATAGTGGTTCCACTTTCCACATTTACAGGATTTGTCCACTAGATGCCAGTCTTTTACCACCTTTAATATAATATCTAGTCTTTCACTCTCTTCTTCATTAACTGCTTGTTAACAGTCTTATCTACCTCTGAAATCACTGAAATCCTTCCCCTTATAACATTACCTTAAGCATCCCTCTAACCACCCTGCTTACCTTCCTCTGTACTTACCTTCACTATACTGATTGTTTTTATCACTGCCCTGCTGCTTTCTTTCCTTGGGTCTCCACCATGCTAACCTACCTATCTACAAATAAGTCTATCTTTCCTCTTCTCCTCTCCTCTAACTGTTTTGTTTCTCTCCTTGCCCCTTAGAATCACTGTGGCTTCATTGCCCCTTCATTATATCCCTGAGCTTCCCTCTTTCCTCTCACTCATCCTTACAACCTGCCCAGTATACTTTAACAATTTGATCTCATGTTCTAACTTCTGCTTTGATCTGCCTTCTGGCTTGCATTTGCTCACACCTACCCAACTCCTCACCCTTCCCTTTTACATCAGTGCTAAACCAATCATAAAGACCATATCTCCTGGGGTGCCTTCTTAAAACCCCCTTATCTACTCATGGCTGCTGTGCATTGCTGGCCTTGCTATCCCATACTTCCTGTAAGTGCGCATCTGTTTTGCTTTACAAGGTTTTGTTGTACTACTGTTTCAACCTTAGAACTTGTATACCAGCTCCATTTCTGTTTTGTAGTGTAGTTTAAAGATTAACCTTGTAGAATATGTTCCCAGTAATTAATCTTGTAGAATCTGTTCCCAGAAAGACTAACATTGCATATTATTACCTCTGTTGCAAAATGCAATATCTGTATTTCTCCATTGGATTTGGTGCCATTTTAACCTGCATTATGCTGCTTTCTGGATATTTGTGCCTTTTAAACCCGCAATATGCTGTATTCTGTAGTGTATCTCTGAGGTTCATCTTGTAGTATATGGCTCCTTTGCTATTAAAGGTTTTGCACCCTTTTTCTGTCGCAAAACGTGGCGCATGCATCTACCGCTACTGAGAACTATTCTGAATCATCCAACCAGAAATGTTATGCACCAGTAGTGCAACTCTGCATGTTTTACCAGAAAACTGTGCTTTATAAACTGCATCTTGTATCTGTTTCTTTCCTGCTAACCACCACCATGTGGTAGCAGGCCAAACAACAGTGTTGTTCCCAATCTTTGCTCATATGCTTACCAGCTGCAAAAGTGAGTAACAAGCAAAATAGCCCTCTTTATACCTTACTGCATATGAGAATGTAACCATCCTGACTCCAGATTAATTAATTTATCAGTGAATGTACCCACAAATACTTAGTACTGTTGTTTCCAACCAAACATGATTGTACCAATAAGTTCGTGTTATCGGACAAACCCTTCCATAGCAAAACTGAACTGGGTAATGTAACGGAAACACCAACTAGTTGTTTGCTTCCACAAACTGATACATGCCCCTCTATTTATCTCTTAATGGCAATTTTAATGTCTCCCTGCTTTTGTACATTATTACATTGCACATTTTACTGTAATAATGCTAACTAGAAATAACCTATTTCATAGAAACGGACCTTACACTGCAAATGTGAATGCGTTTCTGCTTAACAGTCTGACTGACATTTAAAGTTTAACTGTTTGAAAATGTTAATCTTCTATGGAAATGCACTGTTCTATTTAGCCTGTTGTGAATTTCATACACACTGGGTTGTATATGTTTCGAGCAATGATATGCAGCTTATGTTTCACAGCTATATTGTGTAATTGAAGATGAAACTGTGACATTGTTTTTTATGCCTATTTCTGAAGGGATTTTTACCTGGAGCGTATGTGCTTGTTTTTCTTTTTTTCACTGCTGCTTAACCTGTTAATTGTGCATTACCCTCAACTGCTGCTTAACCTACATACCTGTGATAAATATACCTTTTTAATTTACAAAACTCTCTCTTTAAATTTTCTCCAGCTTTCCAACCTTCTCTACCTAATTTGTTTTGCTTACCAGCCCTGCCCTCCTGGGCATCCAAGACCAGTCACAGATACCAATCAGCCCCTGTTTGCTTCATTCCGCAACAGGAAAAGTCTTGACTTCTCCCAGAAGTGAACTCAAAGGAATTAAAGAAAGTATGTTACATGATGTTATACCTCCTTTAATTTGTATGTGACATTGCTCTACTACTTGCTAGGTGCTAGTATAGGATCCCGGACAGAATAGCCAGCAGCCATACCCTTCTTACTGTGAACCCCCCCATACCTGCCTTATCCTAGTCTCCTACTTTCTATTCTTGAGCCTTTTTTTCTGCCTTATACCTTTCTGTCACCTACAGTGGTTCCACTTCCCACATTTACAGGATTTGTCCACTAGATGGCAGTCTTTAACCACCTTCAACCTCTCTTCCCTCACTCTTTCTCAATCACTATAATATATCTAGTCTTTCACTCTCTTCTTCATTAACTGCTTCTTAGCAGTCCTATCTACCTCTGAAATCACTCATATCCTTCCCCTTATAACATTACCCTAAGAATCCCTCTAACCACCCTGCTTACCTTCCTCTGTACTTACCTTCACTATACTGATTGTTTTTCTCACTGCCCTGCTGCTTTCTTTTCTTGGGTCTACCTGCTCCGTTCTTCCTGTGTGATCACTCTGCTCCCCTACCCTACCCCCAATTCCCACACACCCCCAGTGCTCCTACACTTATTCTAGCCAAGCGTCTCCTCCCCTTCATCTCTCCCAATCCACTCACATCTCCTCACTATCCCCTCCCCTCCCATCCTCCAATACTTACTATCCCCATCCCAGACCTTACACCTCCCTGTTACACTCTCATAGACTCCAACACCCAATTACTTCCTCAATACCTACCTTCCAACTATCCATTTATACCTAAACCACACCATGCCTTCTCAAACCCTTCTCATCCCCTCTCTCAGCTTACTACTTCTAATTCTTCTATAACATGCTGCCTCTTATTCCTCTTACAAACTACCCCCTTCTTTCCTATCCCCTCTTCACCCCACCATCATCCCCAACACCCATCCTCAATCTACCACATCTCACTTTCACACTATATCACCGTCTCTAGTTCAACCAAACTCACTTCTCTGCTTCAAACTAAAACTTCTGCCCTCCTCAATGAAACTTCATATACCTAAGGCATTATTGCACCTCTCACAAATCTCAAGGAATAAACCCAAACCCCTACTCTCATTCCCCTTTGACTGCCTATGCCTAGCAGGTGACGTTACACCCCAATCCAGGACCTAGTACCAGCAACAATCCAACTCCCCCTATTACAGCCCATATTACCAAACCTAAATATCTGAAACTCCTGACCAATAATGCCCAGAGTCTAAAATAAAAATAGCTGACTTCCACACTTGGCTATTCCATATGCTACCTGACATAGGGTCTATATTAGAACATTGAAATTTCACAACTTCGAATGTTCTAATATCAACCCCTATTCAGTGAATGCTGAAAATAGTGAAGCTGCAGAAAAAACACATTTTTTCCTAGGTAAAGAATTTGGTTGTCTGTTTCTGTCGCTTCGCTATTTTCAGCACTGTGGTGGAAAGTTACGGGTCGGGTTCAGGTAAGTGTGTGATTGTGTGGACGTGAGGGTTAGGGCGGGTTAGGTGAGTTAGGGTTAGGGTGCAGGTCAGGTAAGTGTGCAATTGTGTAGACGTGAGGGTTAGGGTAGGTTAGGTGAGTTATTGTTAAGTCACGGGTGAGGTGAGTGTGCGATAGTGACAGACCTTAGGGTTAGGGTTTGAGTTAAGGTAAGTAGATAGTTAGTGGTGTATGTACAGTTTAGTGTAGGGTTAGATGTAAGAGTTTAGGTGTATGTGTGTGGATTGCTGTTTGTTTGGTGTGCTTGTGTTGTGTGTATGAGTTTTGGAACAGCAATTATTTTCCCTAGGAAAACATTTGCTATTCTGCATGTTCGATGTTGTCAGCATTCACTGAATAGGGGTCAATATTAGAACATTCAAAGTTGTGAAACTTTGATGTTCGAATATAGACCCCCTGACATAGTAGCTGTCTCTGAGACATGGCTAAAACCCAATATTTCTGACTCTGAAATCCTACCCCCTGGGTTTCAAGCTCTTAGACATGATCACCCAAAAAAGAAGGGAGGAGGAGTGGCCTTAATCTACTCTAGCCTACTCTCTATCACTCCCTACCAAAATCCTATTCCTCAGTTCAATAACGCTGAACTAGTCATAGGAATTCTCAAACTAAATAACCATAAAAGCATTTGTGTTATAGCCCTCTATATCCCCCATGGAAACAATACAAATACACTTGAGGAAATTCTTCTATGGGCCTCAACTAATATCAAGCTTGAGACATACATCTTAGGAGATGTAAACATTGACTGGAACAAAATTACTGCCAATAATCCCACCATATCAATCAATCTATTTAATTTCGCTCAACTTACGAATGCCATCACCAGACCCAATAGAAATAACCCCCCCAGGCTCCATACTGGACTGGATCCTTGTCTCCCACCCAAATAACATATCCCACACTGGCACCTTACCAGACTCCATTAGTGATCACTTGCCATCCTTCATCCATAGAGCAACTCTCTCCTCTCTTCACCTACACCAATATATCCATACTCGGAATCTCACAAACTTTAACCCCACAACTTTCTCCAATTCCTTCAAACTAATAAATTGGGACAATCTAAAACCTCTTCATATAGACAATGCAGTTGAATTTTTCAGCTCAACCTTCTTAGATACCTTTAACTCCCAAGCTCCACCAAGAATAAAACGTATAAAAACCAATTCTGCCCCTTGGCTTACTAAAGATACCAAAACACTCATGCAACAAAGGGACAAGACCTGGAAACTTTACCATTGCAATAAGCTCCCTGACACCCTTCTTAAATATAAACAACTCCACAACCTAGCCAAAAAACATATACAGGAGAAAAAATCATACAATACCAAACTCCAGTCTAATCATTCCATGATCCCCAAACAATTTTGCAACTCCATCAACTCTCTTCTCAACCCAGTCACCAAAAACAACACTTGCCCTGACACTAGTAAATCTGACCCAGAAATAGCTACTCTATTCAACTCCTTTACTAACTCCATAACAGAACTCACCAAAACCTTCCCAAACATCAACTCCTCCCCCCAACTCAAATCCTCTCCCCAACCTTCCATCCCGAACACTCCTCCTATATTTCAACTCAAACCCATCCCCACCTCCTATATAAAAAAAACTTCTCTCTCAGCTTAAGCTATGCTCCAATGCCCCTGACAACATCCCCTCACTCTTTCTAAAACTTGCAGCAGACAGCATCACCATCCCTATTAGCACACTCATCAACAGAGCCATACAGGAATCATATGTCCCCAAACTGTGGCATGCAGCCTTTATCCTACCCCTCCATAAAGGAAGCAAAAATAATAACATCTCCAACTTCCGACTCATAGCAATACTCTCCCCTATTTCAAAAATTCTTGAGAAATGCATCCATCTCAAGCACATGCCTTTCCTTACAAATAACCAACTCCTCACTCCAACACAACATGGGTTCCATCCTAGCCAAAGCACAATAACTGCTCTTCTCTCTTTTCTAGACATCATAAACCATGCCCATGTCTCTGGAGAACTTGTATCCACAGTCCTCCTTGACCTCTCCAAGGCTTTTGATACAGTCTCCCGTACCCACCTTCTTAACCACCTTTCTAATCTTAATCTCTCACAAAACACCATTACCTGGTTCAGCAGCTACCTCTCTGATAGATCTCAGGCTGTGAAATGGAAGACTAACACCTCAACCTTTCTTCCTACCCCAACCGGAGTACCCCAGGGATCCATACTCAGCCTAATGTTCTTTAATATCTTCATTAATGATTTCCATGCAGCCATTCCTAACACTAAGATAGTACAATATGCAGATGACTCAACTTTGGTTTGCTCTGCTTCTAACCTTCCTGAGCTCCAAACAAAAACTCAGACTGGCTTCTCAACTTCTGAGAACTGGATGCTTCAAAATCACCTCTCTCTGAATGCCAACCAATCAAAACTCCTACTATTCTCGCCCTCAAAATCTTTCCCCCTCGACAAAACCTCTTTCAATATTATCAGCCATGCCAACTCCACTATAGAAGTTGTTCCTTTTGCTAAACTTTTTGGGGTTACTATTGACAAACACCTAAAATTTAATACCCATATTCAGCTAAATATTAAGAAAACCCATCAGAAAATTGGCATGCTGTACAGAAACGCCAACTTCCTCTCCCCTTCAGCAAGACAGACCCTGACCACTACCTACTTACTACCTTCACTGATGTATGGTGCTCCCCTACTAACCAAACTATCTTCCTCCATCTCTTCTAAACTGGAAACATGTTACAACAAAATCTCAGAGTTCGCCACCACATCCAAATACTCCACCCACCACTGTATACCTCTCCACCAGCTGCAATGGCTAGAATTTCCCAACTACCTTGACTACCTCCAACTCACCACAGCTCACAAGATTATTTTTAAACCAACTAAATGCCTAGCACTAACAAACATCTTACCATTATACACCCCACACAGACCTCTAAGATCTTCCCACCAAAATCTAATCTCTGTATACAAACCAAATCATCCCATTGGTCAGCTTCTCCTATCCTTTTCCTTAGCCACAAAATGGAATTCTCTCCCTCCATCTCTAAGAATTTCTGAAAACCTTGAACACTTCAAAACAAATCTCCATTCTTACCTCTCCTATAAATGGAAGTGCAATTGCACTCTACCTACCTAACCTGCTTAATACATGATTACATTCATTACACATAAGGTTCGTTCTTCCTTACCCATTAGGGATTAACCCTATTTACTGCCTCCTTGCTAATGTTACTTTTATACCATTCTCAGATGATTTAAACCTCCATACAATTTTAACACTATACTACTGTTCTCAATCTGTAAACATGTCAATATGTATTATATTTTACTCTATGTTGCTGTTTAACTGCTTAGTTTTGCTATTTTATATTTTCAATTGGCTTAATTGGTAGTATTTCTACTATGTATTGTACTATGAATTATAGAGCTTGTACTATGTATTGTGGAGCTTTTCTCCCTGGACCTCCACTGAAAATGGGCTCTTTGAGCAAAGTGGACCTCCCCGGTCATCAAACTGGAAATAAATAAACTAAATAAATAAATAAAATAATGTATAGACAGATAGATGTCTGACACCAATATGTATGCCATTACTACATGTTGGAAGCCCTCACTGACATGTGCTGTACAGACAGTAGTCTACAGTTGCTTTCCACATGTCAGATCATTATCCAGTAGGGGATATATACTGTGACACAGCTCACACACTAGGAATACAAAAGTGAGGCCTCAGAGTCCATCTATGCATGCAGGGGTGCTTGTTGCCAGTACTACATTTAGCAATCTACTCTTGCTTGGGAAAGCACTATCAACAGTAGTAACAGCATGATACATTACATGCCAGTGTGATGGCATGTAACCTGGGTTACTACCCTTGTATGTAACTCACTCACATGGATAAGAGTGATGTACAGGTCTTATATACTCGAGTGTCCCACACATGACACTCATACCTCTTGCTACTGTAATGACAGCACATAGATGCATGATTTGTACATGGTATTACATACACTTATTACAGATGTCATTACTCTGCTATGTTATCAGACAGGGATGTGAGCACTGGTTACCAGAGCTGAGCCATGCTTAGCAAGTGTCAGCATTGCTGCAATATAACAGCTAAGCACATTTGCGCACTGGTAAGCGAAGCCTACATGGTGTAAGGACCTGTACATTTAACCATACATTAGCACCACTTAGCTTCGTGCAAACCTGTGCAAATGTGCTTAAAGCTGATCAAAAGTGCCTTAACCATGCTGTATCCTGCAGTCCTTGTTCTGCCCAGCAACAAAATAAACAGCTGTTGTAGGCTTGAACCCAGGATCCTGTATTCTATATTCACAACAGTTAATCACTACCCCATGACAACTGTGAAAACAGATGTTGTTTATCCAATATATCTGTCAGTACACATATTGAATAGTATTGCACAATTGCTGTGACTTCTACAATTCTGGAGTACTTGTTAGTGATATTACTGTTGCATCACATATGTTGTTATATCTAAATATACACATATCAGATATAAACGGTATGATATATCTGGGAAGGTATACACAACAGTAATGTTTACACATGACAAGGCTATCGATAGATACATATACATATGTAGATATATGTCTACATTTACATACATGTACATATATGTCTTCATTTACATGCACATATATATTCATATATATGTATCTATATCTGTATTCATATATATGTATATACATCTGTATAGTGCATCATATATATGACCATTTATAGAGCTCTCTGTATATATATATATATATATATATATATATATATATATATATATATCAAAAATACAGAACAGATGGAAGAGGCACAAATCCGTAATCCACACAAATTCCTTTATTAAAACGACTCTTCAGTCCAATAAAATGCAGAAACAATAAGTTTGACTATACAGTCCACTAACGCAATTACACCAGCACTGCATTTTCGTTTAAACCACTTCATCAGATGGAGACAAATGCATACCTACACAAAAAACACTCCTTATATATTCATCAAAATAATTAAACAATTAGTTAATTAAAGGGAACAAGATACTTAAACATTTAAAGGGGTAAGACTTATAATGCATACAACACATACATTAAAATATATTATAATGGATTCCCCCCACACTGACCTGATACATTAATGGATTAATAAATTAATAAATTAATATTATTATCAAAATTTAATAAAAACTTTATAACTTAATCTAATAAAACAAACTAAATTCTTTAATACGACCAGCAAAAGCATTACAGCTTGTGGTATCCTATACTACCAACACTTTATAATGTAAACTGATTTTAATACACATTTAAAATAAGATAAATATAGAAAAAAATAATAAATAAAAAAACATAAAATGAAAACACTTAAAGCTTAGCTGATCTCAGCTTGAGTACAGGTGCTAAAGAGATGGCATCATTTAGACCTGGAGGTTTATTCGCCTCCAAGGAAAGCTGCCACAACAGCTCTTTATACTCAATCAAAGTTTCACATAGCCCACCTCTTACATCCTTTTCCACTACTTTCAACACAAAGAAGCTAAATTTAGCTTCCTGGCAAATTAATTTATGTCGGTATAAAGCATTATTAGTACATTTTGTTTTTATCTCATAGTAATGCTCATAAATTCTATTTTTTAACTTTCTTTCCAATTTCCCTATATAAAATGCATCACAATGATCACACACACCTAAATAAACTATCCCAGAGGTGTGACAGTTCGCAAAATATTTGCTCTGGATCAGTCTGTCCCTGCTCTCTAAAAAAAATGTTTGCTTAGTACAAATAAATAGGCATTGGGAACACCTTCCACATTTAAAGGTCCCTAGTTTCCATTCCTTAACTTTTTTCATACCATATTTACCCTCCAGAATAGTCTTTAAGCTTTTGCCCCTTCTATATGTACATTTCAAAGGTTCTTCAAAGATACATTTCAAATCCAAAATCTGACCAAACCTACACCATTCTTCCTCCAAAATCTTCCTAATTCTAGGTGCACTACCATTATAATCAACTACAAAATTGCCTGTACCCTCACTGTTAAGCTTTGTAGATTTCATCTCATTCAAGACAAAATTTGAACCCAAAATGGGTTTAAATTTGTCATAACTACCTTCCCTAACTTCTCTTTCTATAGGCTCAATAAGATCTTTAGGGTAGCCTCGATCCATAAACATATTGTGCAAAATCTTACATTCATCCTCAAAATCACTCTCTCTTGATGTCATATGGCTACCCCTCACATATTGTCCCTTAACAATACCTTTTTTTCTGATGGTAAGGGTGAGCACTATTAAAAGCCAAATAAG
>NC_056726.1:1703937445-1704099945 GCF_019279795.1 Protopterus annectens | reverse complement strand
CAGTATTGGCATGTTGCTGTGATACCCTCAGACATTTACTGTTGTAACAGGCTTTGTTATGACATATGTCCTATGAGGGATAAGAAGTCAGTAACTCTCATGCCTGCCACCATGTACTGACTGCAGTCCTCAGACTGTGCTTCTGCAGTTCTAAGATAGGTGATCTGTGAGTAACACAATAAACATTAGACTCCAAACACTGCCCAGTCTGCAGATAACCCTACAGGTGGGAGATTCCTCAAACATATAACACTGTCATTGAAGGTATTATATCATGTAGACCAGCCATGTCCACACACAACCTGTTAAACCAACATTACTCTAAATGCAGAAGAGTAATACTTCCATTCTGTCTGGCACATCCCCCTCCTGTTTGTTGGCCTGTCTCCACAGTGTATGTTGTTAGAGGTAAATCCCAATACCATCTGTGATGCTGTTTGCCAAACACCAACATGAGGTCCTGCTCACAGTGAATGAAAAGAGCCAACACTCACATGATGTACCTAGATACTGGAGTGTGTTTCCATGCATTTGGCTATGGGAATGTTACCACAGCTGTTCCACATGCAATCAGCTAGATGGGGACTGCTATTCATGCAGAGGCCATCAACTGATCATGAGCATCACTTACAAAACACAAGCTGCTGCCTAAGCAAAGCAATTGTACTTCTCCACATCCACCAGAGAGGGAGTGAGAGAGACAGAAAGAGACAAAGTAAGACAGGAAGGGTATGGGAGAGTAACACCTAAGCATGCTTGTGTCACACACTTACCAGTACAGGGTTTCAAACCCCTGACTGACTAAGTACTGCTATCACATGTCTATGCAGTTATTGCATACGCCACAGAACTTACATGTTAGGGAGCTGTCCAAAGGTATATTTGATGGTGAGTGACATCTGCAACAGAGATATAGGAGTGATAAGGTAGGTGTAGTACACATGCCTGTCCACAAGAACAGATGGCAACTTCAACACAGCCACACTCTCTCAGGGACTCACACACATTAACACAGTTGGCAGGGTCAGGAATAGACATCTTAACTAGCTAGTTCCCACAATACAGTAAAACGCAGGTATCACATACACCACAGGGGTTATCAGGATGATATATGGGCAAAGGGTTTGTGAAGGTGCCTGACATCAGACAGCATGCTTCAGTAGGCCAGTGGGAGGTGTAGTGAATGTGAATGGGGTCGATATCATTATATTCCACACACACAGACACAGGGTGCCAGTACTGACATGCATGGGTGCATTGCTTCACTGGTGTGTAGTGGTTGACTGTACCAGGAGGCTGTACAAGGCTAGGTGAAGGGTATATCTTGGTATTGGGCCACATGACAATGGTCTGCAGTGTGGCTCAGGGGTGTAGTGTCTGGATTGGCCCACACAGGTGGGTATTGTATTCACCATCCAGTCATCTGGGTTACTATTGTAGATGGCCAGTGCTGTGCAATGCTTGCCATGTATGTGTTCTGTAGTCCATTACATGAACAGTGTCTGGGATGTGCACACATCTCACATGCATGTTCTGTGACATGTGGAACTGTACCTGGGGTGTCTGGGCCATGTTGTGTACACAGATTTTTATCATCAGATGCGCCATTCCTGGCCTCATGTGGTGGGAACTGGCAATGGACACCAGGTTGACCCTGCACCTACATTGACAGCATGATACAGGTATTCCCTGGTGTCAGTGGTATCTGTCCATACAGGGCATGTGTTTAAGGCATGGTATGTCCTTTGTGTGTTACATTTGATGGCACTACAGTTGTTGCAGGTGTCCAGTGGAGAACATAATGAAGGTGCAGTGTCTGCAATTATGTGCCTATTGTAGTGATGGGACAGGGTGCCATATCTTCTGCAGTCCGCTGCAATCACACCATGGTTACTATCTGTGGGCAATATGCAGGGACCTAACAACAAAGCGGTTGTTGCCTAGCCGAGTGTGTTTGTGTATGGGACATGGGTTGAGAGTGTTCTCTGGGTAATACAAGGGCTGCCTAAATTGTTCACCAGGCCTTGATGTCACATGTAGGGGTATGGATTGTTAAACCCAGCCTCTGCTGTTTGACATTTGTTATCCTTGTAAGGTGGACATTGTGACATATAATAGGCCCATCATATAAGAAATTTGCAAAACCCACTACACAATGAGTCCCGTTGTTACACACTCACAGTCACCACCACACAGGATACAAATCACACACACACACACACACACACACACACACACACACACACACACACACACACACCGAGTCTTACAGTTGCCATGTCTGGGATTGGAATTCATACCTAACTAGTACATCACACTACAGCATTACGCAGTTATAGCATGCACCATGGAGGTTACTGGGCTATTCCTTCCCCAAAGATGTATTTCAAAGTGAATGACATCAGCAGGCTTGCCAAAGAAGGGCAATGGATGCTGTAGTGAATGTGCATGGCCTCAAAAGCATTGCTCCCTACACAAACAAACACCCACACAAACTTGCTATGTCTGGGAATAGAACTCCTACCTAACTAGTTTATCACACTACAGCATTACTCAGTTATAGGACTCACCATGGTGATTACTGGGCTACTTCTTTCCCAAAGGTGTATTTCAAAGTGAATGACATCAGCAAGCTTGTCAAAGAAGGGCAATGGTGGTTATAGTGAATGTGCATGGCTTCAAAAGTATTGCTCCCTATACAGACAAACAAACACACACACAAACATCCACACTTGCCATGTCTGGGAATAGAACTCCTACCTAACTAGTTTATCATACTACAGCATTACTCAGTTATAGGACATGACATGGAGATTACTGGGCCACTCCTTCCCCAAAGGTGTATTTCAAAGTGAATGACATCAGCAGGCATGCCAACGTAGGGCATTTGAAATTGTAGTGAGTGTGACTGGCCTAAAAAGCATTGATCACTACACAGTCAAACACACACACAGAGGCCACATCTGGGATTAGAGCTCCTACGTAACTAGTTTATCACACTACAGCATTACTCAGTTATAGAATGTGCCATGGAGATTATTGGGCTACTTCTTCCCCAAAGGTGTATTTCAAAGTGAATGACATCAGCAGGCTTCCCAAAGAAGGGCAATAGAGGTTGTAGTAACTGTGACTGGCCTAAAAAGCATTGATTTCTACACAGAAAAACACACATAGTTGCCACATCTGGGATTAGAACTCCTACCTAACCAGTATATCACACTACAGCATTATGTAGTTATAGGACACACCATGGAGATTAATGGGCTACTATGTCCCCAAAGGTGTACTTCAAGGTGAATACATCAGCAGGCTTGCCATAGTAGGGCAATGGGGAGGGCAGTGTGTGTGCATGGGCCATAACCCATTAATCTAGAGGCAGACACATCAAACTCAGGCACACACAGGTTTATATTCCACAGGTACATGTATACAACTGCTATATGACTACTGACTTGTACAGTCATGTTGCACAGTTAGCACTAGCATCACAGACACTATAATGCTGAGAGATTCCAGAAGGAAATGTCTACGGTGATTGACATTTGCACATCATCTGGTTTTAGCCAATTGGCTGTGTGCTGGGTGGGACAGGCCTCATGATGGAAGACTTTTTGTCACTGTCACTCTCTTCCACACATCTATGTATGTGCACTTATGGCATATTATAGTGTGTTGTCCTTGGATATATGTGTGTATTCCTATCCAATGTGTGTGCAAAGCATGACTGGTGCATACTGAGAAGTGTATGCACTAACATCTGTGACCGTCAGATATGTATGGCCCACTGTTGTTGCCAGACATGGGCTTCATTTCTCTAAGTGTGCGAGCATGCCCAGTATGACCTTCTGTATTGAATGTGTAAACCCATTCCAGGTAAATTGTACTCCAGTGCAGACTTTTGTGTTCTACACCTACAGCTAGCAAACTGTTTCTGCAGGATATATGTAGATCAGTTGGCAATATGGGGTCAAAATGGGCAAAGGATAGTGGATTACTGTAAGTAATTGTGTCTGTGCTGCTTCTGCTACATGGTCCTGGTGTTAGCAGAGATATTCAGACATGTATACTGTTATACACTGTGATGTTTTATGTCATCAAGTACTGTTAGGTAGACATATTTGCTTGCAGTGATGTCCTGGGGAACACAGGGTGAATGCAGCTGTGTCCAGTATTGTGGTCAGATGCCTACAAATTCTTTCACACTCATGCCATTCTGGAGGGGAAGCTGCAGACACTTGCTGTTGGGTCTGTGTAAATGGTTCAGCACCTTGGTACAGTGGTGGCAGAGGATCCCATGCTTGTACATCCATCGACGTGACAGTATGGATATATCTTGCTGTGGCGATACCTCACAGCTGTACAGATTCACACAGGTTACTCAGAGGCAGGGGTCATAATTCTAGACATTACCCCTAGACATTGTGGTTTATGAGCAGGTTTGTAGCCACCCATTCTTGTGCTTGCAGCCAGAGATAGTATGTGCACACAGCTGAGTTTCGGACTTCACACACTCCATGCCACTCATGCCCCCCCCCCCTTATTCTATCCTCTTCCATACATTATGCAAACATTCTCTTATATTTTCCCTAGAGTTATCACCTCATCACAGCAGAAAATTGGTGTTGGTCCACAGTTCATGCAGTAGGTCATGGTGGACATGTTACTGTGATTTAGCCACATGGCCTTGCATTTGGGTTCTGTGGACTGTGTTATATTGTTATTTGGGAGTCCATGACATAGCATACATTGGCAGTACAGGTGAGACACAGGCTTTGGGCAGAGGACTGTAAGCTATTTGGTAATGATGCAGGCCAGCTGTAGCAGGCCATTGAATTCTGTCAGTCATACAGTCCCAGACTGCAATGCACTATATTTCCATGGGGTGAAAGTGTAGGTGTGCAAGGTGTTCATACCAATACTTTCTGTCAGTATTGATCCAGTGGTGTGGATGCTGGCAGGGTGCTGCTTACAGCTAGGGACACACCTGCATGGAACACCTGTTCTACATGCTGCATTCTTTCACTATTGCCATCCATAGGTAGTGGTCATATTGTACTTATTCCCAAAAGCAGGGATAAGACTGGAGTGGTACCTGTGGGTGGTGGTTGGGTGAGTTGGGTGCATGTGTGCTATGGACACTACATGCATCTGACTCACAGATATGCATGGGGCATTCCACTTATGCTGGCTTGTGCAGGGACATCAGCCTTTTCTCAATACATCATTCCTATGACCTTTGTGGTCTGCCAGTGTTTGGCCAAATGACATTGGTATTCCTTACTACAAGCCCAGATAATGTGCTGCAAACATGTATGTACAATTCCAGGGGTGTGTCCATTTGACAGTTACATATTATACACTGTCTGTCTGGGGTACTTCCTTCTGTATACTGCTTGTATATCTGGGCTGACAGTCATGCCGTGTCCATCTTTCTTATGGTGACCATATTACTTCCAAACATTTACAATAGCTTACTGCTAGAATGTGTTATACTGGAAGCATTGTGTTTGGCACTGCAGTTGTGAGGACTTGGCCCTGTCATCGGCAGTACTGGGCAATGGCCACCAGGACAAACCTCAGCATTCATACATACTGACCACTCTCACACAATATACAACACACACCAACCTAACACTCGCAGACCTGCATATGGTACACATGCTACAATCTATCCTGCTACCTTGGCCAGCTCAGGTAATCTGTGCTTCACTGTTATTATACCTACACATACATTTTACTACATTTCTACATAGGATTGGGGGGGGGCATACCTGTGTATTACTACATGTCTACATAGGAATGGAGGGGGGTGCTTCTGACTGTTACTACATTTCTACATCAGATTGGGGGGGGCACACCTGACTGTTACTACATTTCTACATCGGATTGAGGGTGGCACACCAGATTGTTACTACATTTCTACATAGGATTGGGGGGCACACCTGACACTTGCACACATTTGCTATGACTGTAGTGGTATGTCAGGTACTCCATTTCATTCTGTATTCTAACCTATCATGTTGACTAGAGGCATATCAGTGTACTACAGGTCATAGGTTTGATTGACCTACATTTTAGTTTCTGTTGACTTACCCGTCAGAACTAACATCCCACTGCCTGACCTGTTGTAGTCGGTCTGTGTAGGCCTGGGGGAGGTTACCCATAGCCATCAATCAGAGGCCTTAGAACAGCCTTTGTTTGTGTTTGATTACCCCTGTCCTGCTGGCTGAGACTGTTGTTGGGTATGTGAGCCTCCCTGACTGGCATGTGTGTGTCATATGGATACACATGTGGCCCAGCACATTTCCTGCAGTGGGCCAGCACATTTCCTGCAGTGGGTTTTGTCACCTTGTCAAGTACTGGCTACTATGGTGACACCAATATTTGTTACAGATCTCATGCTGCCACTATAGGTGTCTACTATCGGTTGGCATTCCATTCAGTCACCCGATTCTCTTGCATGCTCGCATCCATACCATAGATATAAGTAACAACACATACTACTCCATTCGACAGTTGATAGGAAGAGTGTCTTACCTTGTAGCTGTGCCAGTATTGAAGATGGTGCTGGAGGGCTGCCTATGTCAGATGCATATAGTACACTCCCTATACATGGTTAAGCACAGGTGGTATCATGTTTGGCATCCCTTTTACTGTATGTGTGAGTCAGAGAGAGAGGTGTCAATCCCTGGGTCCCTACTGTGTCAGTGTATGTGCTATGCACTGCCTCTTTGCCAAGGCCAGGCCATACTGGGCATGCCTCCTTCTGCCTACTGGGGCAGGCTCAGGTTGTTCCTCCTCCAAGTCCCTCTGTGCCTGTGAAGGCCTTGGCAATGGTGGGGGACTGTGTGGCCCTGCCCCGTGCTGTTCCTGCTGCAGCTATTTCTGCAGGATCATATTGTGTAGCATGGCACATATGATGACAATCTGGGTACATGTAGCTGGTGAGTACGGCAAGGCAATACCGAATGTGTCCAGGTACCAGAACTGTGACTTGAGCATCCCAAACACATGCTCTATTATGATTATGGTCTGTGCATGTGCCCCATTATGGAGTTCTTGTTTGGGTGTGTGTGCATTTCTGATGGGTGTCATCAGCCATGGCTCCAGTGTGTAACCAGCATCCCTCACTAGGTGACCATAAGGGATGACTCCATTGGCAAATCTCTGGTATAGCTGCATCAGATGCCAGATGTGGGAGTTGTGATAGCTTCCAGGGCAGCCAGAACACACATTCATTATAATGCCCTGAGCATCACACACAACCTGGCAGTTGATGTAGGGGAAGCCCTTGCAGTTGATGTAGACCCTACCCTGCTCACCGGGCAGTGCTTTGATGAGTATATATGTGCAGTCTATAGAACCCACTACCTCAGGGTTTTCTGCTATTTGGTGGAAGAGACGCATATTGCTGGCCAACACCTCACGGTTGTTGGGGAAATATACTTGCTCACCGTGTGCTGACATGGCGTCCAGGAACTGGTGGAATACCCTGGATGCTGATGCCTGTGAAATCCCCATGATATCCCCAGTTTGGCCTTTGGAAGGTACCTGTGGCTAGTATTCTTAGGCCTGCACATACCTTGGTATCCACTGGGATGGGTTCCCCTCTGTTAGTTCTGTGTGTCAGGTGTAGCTGGCATAGCTCAACAATTTGCTGTAGGAGGTCCCTATCTACCCTATAATGCTCCACTATCTCCAGCTCATGTAGCCCCTGGTAGGTTACCCTGCGTCTGTACACTCTTCTCCATTTCCTCACTGTGGGTTGGTCAACCGCATTCTTATCCTCACCACCCTCAGCCTCTTCCACATGTTGATGTATGATAGCTGCTGCAGCCCCTATCATTTTGTTGCTTTTGTTTATTAAAATTTCCCTGCTTGTATACACCGGTGGTGTAGAGATTGTGGGAAAAACTGGGCTGGGCTGCTGGCTGTGTAATTGGCTGATTCTGATGCATTTCACCTGCCAGATATGCTAGTTCTCCTTGATTAACTTTCTACTACTGTTTTCTCTTCCAACTGCCTTCCTATTTAAGCCCAGGGGCACGCTGCACAAACACAGTGCTCAAATGTGCACAGAGCTGGTATTTCTTGGTTCACTTTTTATTTTCCTTAAAAACATTGTGCGCAGTGTGCACACCCACTTAGGTAGTGAAAAGAGTGCTAGGCAGCCACAGACACACCCCCTTGCTTAGCTCTGCTAAGCTAAGGGCAAACCTGAGCCACAGGGCTCCAATAAGCTTACAGTATGCCTGACACCCCCCCCCCCATGATGTCAGCCAACTCTTAGGCTTCAACCATGCTATTCCTGCACTTACACTGTTGGGTGCTGGCTAGCATTGAGGGGAAATCTGGGATTAAGTATCATTCCCCTCATTTGCATAGGATTGCCTGCTAATGCATAGTTACAGGTCCCACACTGAGCCTTCCCCCTTAGCAACCACTATTCACTGGCCATGTTGTCTTCTGCCTGCCATTGAGTATAATGGCAAAATAGTGATTTTGGTTAGAATGCTTATTTCAGTTTTTTTTTTGGCCCGATCCCGTTTGCGCGCCACTACCCTATGCTTAAACAGCCGAAATCGACTAAAAAAATAAATGTTATTTTTTTTCCCTAACTGTTTTCCATGCTAGTGGCCATATATTTGGCCATTGGCATGCTTTACACATACTATACACCCTTTATTTGGAGCTGTCATGGCTCCATTTTGTAGTTTGCAGAAATGTACTCGGTTACTAACCGAGTACATTTCTGCAGACTACACTAGTCCTGCACGGCCGGCTGATAGCTTCCTGGATCACAAATTCATCTCATTTGCATGTTTTTCACCTGCAAATGGGGTAATTTGCATACAGGAGCTCTGTCCTTGCAGGAATAGTGCAGGAGCGCTTGTGCATGTCCCTGCAGCTTATTTCTTGATCGCACGGTGGCCATATTGCCTCCAGGATCTCCTGCACTATTCCTGCACGCCATGCAGGGCTTGCTGAATCCAGGGGGAAGTCTTTTATGTTTCTAAACCATGATGGAATGGACCCCATTCTTAAGTCAAAGTATGATTAAAGTTCATGAAATTAGTATTTTCAGTCTTTGATGTTAGCACAAAGTGCTCTTAGCAACACCAGCAATGTGCCATTGACTCCTGCAATTCATATGGAGTTACATGTATCTGTAAAATATCTAGTATGATTGTAAATTATGTTTTATAAGATCCATTGCTCTTACTACTATTGGAACTCTTTCGGTATCCTTCTTCCACAATGCCCTTGTTTCTGCCTGCAAATCCTGGTATTTTATGACTGTGTGTCTCTCTGTAAGTAAGACACTGTAGTCAATGAGTGTAGCAATTTCAGTCATCAATTCTACTTTTGTCTTCTTTTATTGGATTACTACATCTCATTTTCTCGCATCTATTTTTTGAACTGCTGATAGTGGGTGATCCCATGTGATATAAACGTCATCACTTTCTGTAATGCTTTGTGTCTCACATTTCCAGTGTTTTTTTAGCAAATTCAGTATTATAAGCACAATCCTCAATGCAACACTTCTGCCACATTATTATGCCTTTCAGTATACAGTCGTTCTGACATTAGTATATCATAACCAGCAACAAAATGTGCAACTGTTTCCAGTTCTGACATACAACACCTACATTTGTCTTTTTCTCCCACGTTAAATGGACTTTGTAAACCAGCATATATGTAGTCCACTATCTTGGGCTGCCAGTGTTAGAGTTTCATCTTTTGGTTTAAATTCACCTCTTTTAACCACTCCTGCATTTGATTCTGATCAACATAAGGTTGTTCCAAGACTTTTCTATACTTGCAACTATATTTACACATTTTACACATTTCTTACCTTCTCCTTTGACACTTTGCTTATATTCTTTCTTTTGTTGTTTGCACATTCAGTTGCAACCTGATTTTTATCTGCTTCTGGTTTGATTTCCATTCCCACTTGACACTGATATGCTTCTGCTGAACTACGCAAGGAAGTCATCTTAGACTTATTCTCCTCATGTTTTAAAACTTTCAATATGTTTAGGTCTTGTTAGGTCAGCAGATATGTATGCAGTCCTACGATTGCAGATCTATACATGCAATTAGTTTTAAGCACATCCATACCTCCTTCACAACAGGGAATATATAATCTTGGTATACACTTAGTTTTATAAATCATTTGATAAGCATGAAACATCCTTTGTTTTCCTGTCTAACTGATCCAATACCTTTTGTGGCCAGTCAATCATTCCAAAACTGTAAGCTAACAGAGGAAGAGCAAATTGGTTTATAGCTTGGACTTGTTCCTGGATGCCAGCACTGTTTTCAGTATTCATTTTAGTCTTCTAAAATATTCCTTACTACGTTTGCTCATATTTTATTGTTGATCCTTCATCAAGGCCCAAATATATATCTACTCCCTCTTACTCAAGTTCTTTTATATCACTTTCTGTCCCACTGATGTTTTCTTGGTGTTGCAGGTTTCTGCTGTAAATGTTACTTTTGCATAGTTGTCCAGACTAAATGACATTCTTTTATCATCCGAAAAAGTTTTGACAACTTGTAGTTGTGCTTTCAGTTACTAATCTGATGAACTATTGAGTTTTAAATCATCCACATAAAGAAGATGAGCCCGAGGATTCAATAGGTGTCTGCTTCCACATAGCCTTAACAGCAGGGCGCCTTACATATTCATGAAGGTGCACTACTGATAACAGCTTTGTGGACACGAACACTATTGAGTTCAGGGGGCGTGTTTTAGTAGTGTTCGCACATCCAACACAACCCCTGCACTCTGAAAATGCTGTATGGCACTTTCCAACTACTTTCAGGGTCTGCGAACAATGAAAGCAGGTATTTAGATAGTAAGCAATGGGGGGTGACAATTACTGTCACACTCCCTCAGGATTGTCAAAGTGCTGTACTGCACTTTCTAACTGCTGTCAATGTCTGCGGACACTGAAAGATGGTATTTATATAGGAAGTAATGGAGGGGGTGTGACAAGTTTTGTCACACACACCCTGCATTGTCAAAGTACCATACAGCACTTTCTAACTTCTTTCAGTGTCTGCAGACACTGAAAGCAGGTATTTAGATAGGAAGCAATGGAGGGTATGTATGACAGGTACTGGCACACACCCCCTGCATTGAGAAAATGCCGTACGGTACGGCATTTTCAACATACGTCTGAACCTCTTAGAGGCACAAATCTGGACAAAGCCTAAAATGATGGGGGGCATACCTCTCAATCTCTCAGAGCAAAAAACTGGACAACGCATAAAATGATGGGGAGACAAATAAGGAAAGATAATAAATATTGCCCTTACAAACTTAGAAAGCTGATAGAGGAACAGGATCAGTATCAACATAACATGTAGTGAAGGATCAGAAGTCTGAAACTCAAATGTATGCCATTATGTAGTGACTTCAATCCTGATATTGCCCATACAGACTTAGATAGTTGATAGAATGACAGGTAGTGCGTTACCAAATATGACTTACAAGGAGTATTGATACATGTAATTAAACTGATTTTATTAATTTATTTTTTTTTGCATTCTAAGTTAAGTTTAAGTGTAGTTGAGTGGGTTTGCGCACTACAACCCTCTGCTCAGCACTACTTAAACATGTCATAGGAGCTAAATACAAATGTATGGCTCAAACCCTTAATGGTGAGATACTGTAGTGGTTAGAGTACTGGCTTTGCATGCAGTATTCATGGCTTGAGTACCAAGACAGGCCCTTCATTTTTACAATGGAAAGCATTGTTAAAATTATTTTTTTGTTTTAAATTATGTAGCTCATAGGTTCATAGATCTACATAATTTAAAACAAACAAAAAATAATTTTAACAATGCTTTCCCATGTAAAAATTAAGGGTCTGTCTCAGTACTCGAACCATGAACTGCCGTATACAAAGCTAGGATTCTAACCACTACGCTATCTCACCATTAAGAATTTTTGCTATACATTTGTATTTAGTTCCTATGAGATGTTTAAGCAGTACTGTAACCAGATATAGAACAAGGAAGGCAAACTCTTCACTGAAAGGACTTCTCACCAAAAAACCAGAGAAATGAATAAAAAATAGTGAGATGACCAACCACGATGTACAAATTCTTCTTATAACTGAAAGAATCCAAAAGGCAGACGCGATATAAAACAAATAAAGCTACACTTATATACTAAAAAAGGCAGGATATAAATTGATTAATTACTTCAATCACACAATTAAATGGTTATGTCTTAACCCATTCACTTCTAAGCTAGCAAAACATGTATACAGCAAGTCAAACTCAGTTAAAGATATCAGTTTAACATTTAGAAATCAAACACTAAAACAAATGACAGGCTTAAATTTCTAAAATGTGTACATTATGTTTCTAGATCACTAACCAAATGAACAAAAAGACAAAACCACCTCCTTAGTGTATATAATCCCAATACTTAGATATTTACTTGTATAATAACAAAACATATAAAATATTCTGTATCTAATGGTGTTAAAAGTCATATATTTATTTACAATAAAACTAAGTTGTTTACTATTAATACCACATATTATTGTCCCTTTTTATATATATATATATATATGTACCTATTAAATGTATATATGACTATTGTATAACTATATGTAATATATATTTGATTCAATAAAATATCTTAAAAGACATATTTTAAAAATGTATATATTATGCATGTATGCATATAGAAACTAATATATTTAAACAACATATACATTGTACTCATTAATTTAAATACGGCGTCACAAATATGCATGTATGTGTAAATAAAACATAAAGAGTATATACATTACGTGTATCACTCGTTGACAAAAACCATAATACACACTATAAAAGATAAACTAGGAGAAGCTCATAGCCCCACTAGAGTCAAACACTAAGATCAAATCAGGCAACTATAACAGCCTCATATGTAAAAAGCCTGATGCAAAATCATAAAACCGGAAAATGTATAGACACGTCTACCATATAAATAAACATCCTTTCAGATAATACAAAATATATAATATGTATAATGATATATATATAATTAATCATAGTAGAGCTACTATTGTATCTGGAACAGATCCAAATACTCATAACACAAAGCAGATGAATTACCTAACCATAATATGGACTAGACAGAAGACAAGTTGATGAATATGGCCATTTATAGAACAAAAACACAAAAATGTATAGATATAATTTAAATGAAGACTAATAAGTGTTAAAATGTATGATCATATATAAATTAGACTATATGAATAAATGAATAAATAAATAAATACACATATGTATCAATTCATTTTCTCCCCACTAGTGCTGGTTTGATAGAAACATAGTTATTTATACCAGGGGGTAAATGTGCTGCTAACTTCATTATCCAATGTAATTCAGCAAGAGCTAGTTGATTGTCCGCATTGCCTCCTCGTTTATTATGTTGTACCAATTCAATTACTCTAAAATTAAAACTATGTGTCGGACATTCCATGACATGCTTTGCCAACGCATTGCTGTCATCTCTCTTGCGAATGTCATACAAATGATTGTATATGCGATCACGTAGTCTCCTTTTCGTGAGACCTACGTAGAACGCTGGACATGACACGCAATTGGCTAGGTAGACCAAATTGGTACTACTACAGTTAGCATATAAACTAGGTCGAAAAATGTAATCCATATATGGATGCTTGAACATTTGTGATTTAGTGATATATTTACATCTGTTACAATGATGACAAGGGTAAGTACCCTGTGTCAAAAACCTATTCATTGTTACCTTGCCTTTGTTAGTAGAAACACCATGATCTTTACATAAGATCAATTTCAGATTGTCGCTGTTCCTATATTGGAACCTGGGTTTATTACCCACCATGTCTTTTATATGTGCATGTATGGTAAGTATGTGCCAATTACTAGAGATAACCTGTCGTATATTATCTACATCACTGGTATACCTCATTAGATAGTTGATCTTATTCTCTCTGTTCCTAGTCTTCTCTGCCCCCATACGTCTTATTGTTCCGTGGGTGGTAACTACGGAACCTATACGTATAGGATGCACATCTTCCAGGAAATCATGCCTTATGTCCCTGACCATCTTGATACTATACCCTCTATTCAAAAATAAAGTTTCCAAAAAGTCAGCTTCCTTTCTTAGAGCTTCAGGTTCATCACATAGTCTAGAAATCCTAATAAACTGACTTCTCACAATACCTTGAAAAGTATGCCTCGGGTACATGCTGTCATAGGTCAATAAACCATTCTTCCATACCGGTTTCCTGCATAGTGAGGATGTAATGGTCCCACTATCTGTCAACTTAAGAGTAACATCCAAAAAGTGTATCTCCTTGGGTGAGTATTCTTTTGTAAACCTAAGGAAATTGGTGGTGGTATGTAGATATTCCAAAAATATATCAAACATATCAATAGATCCCTCCCAGATGATTAATATATCATCCACGAAACGCTTGTAATATTTCACAGATTTAAACTGTTCATTGTTGAATAAATACAATTTTTCCCACCAATACACTACAAGGTTAGCGTATGTATTTGCACAGGGGGTGCCCATGGCTACCCCCCACTGTTGCAAATAATACATATCGCTGAAGGAAAAAACATTATTTGTCAGGATGGTATCCAACAATTGGCAGATCAGTATATTCCTAGCATTGGTGAACGATGTCTCCTTCACCAGTAGTTCTCTAATATATTGTACCCCGATCTCAATAATGATCGAGGTAAATAAACTTTCTACATCAAGCGTAATAAGAAAGTATTGTGATGTTACACCATTAAGTTGTACCGACTGCAAAGTGTCTAACAAGTGATGTGTATCTCTTAAAATAGATGGAAACATGTTCACTACTGGTCGCAAAATACTCTCTAGGAAGACTGATATGTGTGAAGTTACCCAGCCATCCCCCGATACAATCGGTCTCATGGGTATGGGGTGAACCTGTTTATGAATTTTGGGTATTCCTTTAATAATGGGTATCATTGGATGTTGTATAAATAAATATTCAAAAGTCTCTATGCTTATTTGTCGGCAAGTCAAAAGGTCTTGCAAGATGTCATTTACTGTCTGTATAATATGCAACACTTCATGATGATCTATTTCTTTATAAGTAGTACTATCAGATAACATTTTGTTCATGTTGTCAACATATTCATGAGTGTTCAAAATCACAACTCCCCCCCCCTTATCTGCTGGTTTTACAACTATTGATGAATTAGTTTTTAAATTAGACAAAGACATTGACTCCAAGTTAGTAAGGTTATAAAATCTCCCTTTCTTATTTCTAACTGAGAACAAAGAATAATAGTCCTTTTCACAAAGTTTGAGAAAGCACTCCACTGGTGGAGGCATAGGCGGTAAAAAAGTACTTTTATTCCTGAAGGGTATCGATGGAACATTAACTGTAGAGCTTCCGTTCATGTCTAAAAAATAAAGTTTCAAACATAGTTGTCGACAAAAGAGTCTCAGATCTATCAAGGTTTCTGTGAGAACAGCCGGGGAAGCAGGAATAAAGTTAAGTCCCCTATTTAGAAGGGAAATAGACGCACTGTCCAACACCAAATCAGAACAGTTAAAAACCAGAGAAGTCAATACCTGGTTCTCCTGTTCTGTACAGTCCTTTCTTCGGAAAGTTTCCTCTTCCGATATCCCCTGCTGTTGGACCGTCCTCGCTCCCACTGCTTCGTCTTCTTTTGATAAGGTAAAAAAGGGGTCGCTGCATTATTTGTCGATACGATGGTTTTAGGTATAGCTCCTAATGCACGAGGAGCTTGATTAAGTTGTAGTGCCTCCTGATTGGGGGGAGGTGTGTCTGTATTAGAACTCTCATAGTTGTCCATTTCGACAACACTGACTAACGGAATCTCAGTCTGTCCAGGGATAGCCATATTGTTAGAAGGCATCAAAGACATGTAGGAAAGAGACACTTCATTAACTTCATTAACAGTGCTAGCAATATTGCGCTGTCTGGGTAACTGATTGGGAATGGAGGCTTGTACTGATTGGGATCTCGGCCAAACAAACACCTGGCCTTTTGAAAAATCGTTGTCATCCCTCGTCAGCTTGTGCTGTTTGGTAACTTTGAGTCTATCACTGAAAGCTTTAACTTGTTCAAAAACATGGCATACCTTATTGACACAGTATTCAGAACTAAAGCGTTCAGTTATCTCCTTGTATATTGCATCAGTTTTATTACGTAGCTCAGTTTCTAATGGTTGAATATATTTAAGCATCAATCTTGCATAACTGAAACCAAGTTCAATATTAAGGTCTTGCCACTGCTTCAATAGCAAAGGATGTGAATCCCCATATGTGGGCATGCAAAATATCCGCATGCCTCTGGGGACAACTTTAAAATGCAAACATGCATCTAGGTGTAGTCTCTGCCATGAGTATCGCTGTATTTGATACAGATTGTTTTCTAAGTTTTTCAACAAGGCAAAAAAAATCAGTCAAATTCTCACCAGATTCTTGAGGTTGAACCTGCCCCGATACATTGTTAAGATCTAGAGACAATAAAGGGTTAGACTCTTGTGCTACGAGCCCAGTCCAAAGTGCAGATGCGTCCCTCGACTCCAGATAAACAGTAGACGATGTAGCAGCCATATCCATCGTGTGCGGAGAGTAGCCAACAAAAAAGGAGAACCAAATATAGAACAAGGAAGGCAAACTCTTCACTGAAAGGACTTCTCACCAAAAAACCAGAGAAATGAATAAAAAATAGTGAGATGACCAACCACGATGTACAAATTCTTCTTATAACTGAAAGAATCCAAAAGGCAGACGCGATATAAAACGTATTCCAGTTTACTGAATAAAAATGAGCGATTTCGCGTAGTTCCAAGCTACGCTTCTTCAGATAACTTTCTTACAAATAAAGCTACACTTATATACTAAAAAAGGCAGGATATAAATTGATTAATTACTTCAATCACACAATTAAATGGTTATGTCTTAACCCATTCACTTCTAAGCTAGCAAAACATGTATTCAGCAAGTCAAACTCAGTTAAAGATATCAGTTTAACATTTAGAAATCAAACGCTAAAACAAATGACAGGCTTAAATTTCTTAAATGTGTACATTATGTTTCTAGATCACTAACCAAATGAACAAAAAGACAAAACCACATCCTTAGTGTATATAATCCCAATACTTAGATATTTACTTGTATAATAACAAAACATATAAAATATTCTGTATCTAATGGTGTTAAAAGTCATATATTTATTTACAATAAAACTAAGTTGTTTACTATTAATACCACATATTATTGTCCCTTTATTTATATATATATATATATATATATATATATATATATATATATATATGTACCTATTAAATGTATATATGACTATTGTATAACTATATGTAATATATATTTGATTCAATAAAATATCTTAAAAGACATATTTTAAAAATGTATATATTATGCATGTATGCATATAGAAACTAATATATTTAAACAACATATACATTGTACTCATTAATTTAAATATGGCGTCACAAATATGCATGTATTTGTAAATAAAACATAAAGAGCATATACATTATGTGTATCACTCGTTGACAAAAACCATAATACACACTATAAAAGATAAACTAGGAGAAGCTCATAGCCCCACTAGAGTCAAACACTAAGATCAAATCAGGCAACTATAACAGCCTCATATGTAAAAAGCCTGATGCAAAATCATAAAACCGGAAAATGTATAGACACGTCTACCATATAAATAAACATTCTTTCAGATAATACAAAATATATAATATGTATAATGATATATATATAATTAATCATAGTAGAGCTACTATTGTATCTGGAACAGATCCAAATACTCATAACATAAAGCAGATGAATTACCTAACCATAATATGGACTAGACAGAAGACAAGTTGATGAATATGGCCATTTATAGAACAAAAAACACAAAAATGTATAGATATAATTTAAATGAAGACTAATAAGTGTGAAAATATATGATCATATATAAATGAGACTATATGAATAAATGAATAAATAAATAAATACACATATGTATCAATTCATTTTCTCCCCACTAGTGCTGGTTTGATAGAAACATAGTTATTTATACCAGGGGGTAAATGTGCTGCTAACTTCATTATCCAATGTAATTCAGCAAGAGCTAGTTGATTGTCCGCATTGCCTCCTCGTTTATTATGTTGTACCAATTCAATTACTCTAAAATTAAAACTATGTGTCGGACATTCCATGACATGCTTTGCCAACGCATTGCTGTCATCTCTCTTGCGAATGTCATACAAATGATTGTATATGCGATCACGTAGTCTCCTTTTCGTGAGACCTACGTAGAACGCTGGACATGACACACAATTGGCTAGGTAGACCAAATTGGTACTACTACAGTTAGCATATAAACTAGGTCGAAAAATGTACTCCATATATGGATGCTTGAACATTTGTGATTTAGTGATATATTTACATCTGTTACAATGATGACAAGGGTAAGTACCCTGTGTCAAAAACCTATTCATTGTTACCTGGCCTTACCAAGACAGGCCCTTCATTTTTACAATGGAAAGCATTGTTAAAATTATTTTTTTGTTTTAAATTATGTAGCTCATAGGTTCATAGATCTACATAATTTAAAACAAACAAAAAATAATTTCAACAATGCTTTCCCATGTAAAAATTAAGGGTCTGTCTCAGTACTCGAACCATGAACTGCCGTATACAAAGCTGGGACTCTAACCACTACGCTATCTCACCATTAAGAATTTTTGCTATACATTTGTATTTAGTTCCTATGAGATGTTTAAGCAGTGCTGTAACCAGGGTAGTGTAGCTGGCTCAAAATGAAAGTGTGAGTGCATATAACATGTGAAATCACCCATGTATACACAAGTGTACCATACATTATAGTTACATCCAAAGGTAATGTAATGAAAGCACATAGAAGGATGTCATGTAAAGTAAATCATATACACCTAATAATATATCAGTAATGATTATTTAAGTCATAATTCTGATATTTTTTAAAGGAAAAGTGAGCAATGGTTAGCAGTGGTCAGCTCTGCTTAGCCAGTTTAAACATTGCTTAGACATAAATACTAAGCAGGAGTCCGCTCAGCTAAGTAGATTTGTGCACTGTTAAGCAGTGCTCAGTAATTACCCCTTTAAGCACTGTTCAACTCAGCTTAGCAGATTTGTGCACCGCTTAGCTGAGCTTAGCATTTTCAAAATGGTCCAATGATTGCAAAGGGTGGGAATATGGCCTTATTTTAACTTCACAGGTGGGAATACAGCCATAACTTGTTGTAGTCTGATCTCTGCAGGAACCATGTCTGGCATTGGAGAGGGAGCGTGCTTTTGGGTGCAGCGCTGGGACATTCAGGAGTCCAGGGTCATGGTTGGGCTCCTTGTAGAAAACCATGATGACAGATGGCTGCAGGGCCAGTACCAGGCTCTCAATACAAAGTGGAGGCCTGGGACCATCTGGCACAGGACCTCACCAGTGCTACTGGAATTCCCAAACTGGTGAGCAGGTACGGCATCATTATGCCAACCTAAAGTGGAGGAAGGGGGAGCGCTTGGCCCAGTGGATACAAGATGCTTGGGATGGAATGCTCCACTAGTTTGTAAGTATCTCATCCATAGCTGTACCAAATCCTACCCTGAGTATATGATAGACAGGTAAGCATAATAGGTTCATAGATAGATTCATAGATTAGTACTAAGCTAACTGCCCTTGCAAGCCATTTTAAGCCTAGCCAATTATCCCTTATGAGAATCAAACCCTGCACCTTGTGTTTGCAAGGCAAGTACCTTAACCGTTAGGCCACCCTCCCAACCCTAAATTAAACAGCCTCTGGAAGGCTCGAACCCAGGACCCTACACACCATAGTCAATGTAATTATGTTTGTTTTCTCCCCATCCAGCTGCAGCAGAGAGGGCTAGCAATGCCGAGACCCATGCTGACAGACTGACAAGGCTGTGCCGACAGGCTGGTGAGTACAGATCTACCTTGCAGTATATAGTGAAATAAATAAGAAGGAGTACATTGCTTACTGCCATTAGGTGTAGTGTGTTCTGTGTCTCATGATTAAATAAACGTTTGCCAGACTACTATTGATCTACAGGATATGCAGTAGTAACACACTGTGTCATATAAGTAAAAGAAAGACCTAAACCACTAACTATTGTGTTTACTCTCGTATGTTGTAGAAATAGAATGTATACAGGTTCTTCACAGCAAATATGGCTTTGACAGCATGAATTAACTGAGGTTGTTCTTAGAAGCAGCTATTATGCAAAACAGTATTTTGTGGAGCTCTAAAACAACATATAAATGAAATATGATGTATGTTATGCACTAAGATCCGAGCCCTGAATAGTAATGTCCAATGTATTATAGTGTGTCCCCTGCTCCATTGTCTTGTGTTAACCTTTGCTTTCCAGATTGTATTATTTCAAAGGATTAATACACAGTACACTATCTGTCATGCAACAATCTCAGGATTACAAGGTCAAACTGTCTAACCCACAGAGTATTAGGCAGAAAACAGTCAAACAAGTAACAGTAGCTCAATGTGATGAGAAATAGCATTGTTGTTCATTTTAGCACACCCAGACATGGTTCAAATCCAGGGAGTGGTACTGAGATGTGTGCATATATACACTCAAGAAATCTTGAATATTTATAGAAACCGTTAGATAGTGGTAACAGATATTTTCTCCACAGGTCATGAAGGTAAAGAAATGTTTGTAGTAGCTGTATGAAGGGTATACCAATATACCATGTACAACTGTCCCACTGTCCAACCCCATGCCTGCAAATGACAACAGGATAGGTACATACACCATGCAGTCTTCCCGATACATGTCTCTCAAGTGTCACACTGTCACAGCTAGTGGTCACATCTGCCAATCACCTCTGACACAGGAATCCAGGTGAAGTATGCCAGTAGCAGATTCACACAACATTAGTGCAGGGCACCCCCTTCTTTGTCAAGTATGTAACCCTGACATATACAAGCCCCCATCCAGTAATGTAGCTGTAGTTCTCCCATTCTGCCCCATACCGTTACAGGTTGACAGTCTAACAGGTATGTATGTGCTACAGAAGCTATGGGCCATAGGTAGATGTAAAGTGAGGGCAGACCTGTAGAGTATTGAGCAGTACTGTTGTGAAAAATAGAAGCCTATACAGTTGTTAATGGACTGTTTTTCTCTTTCCCCATACCTCATCTGCATCAATAATTATCATTGATACACTACAGGTATGTTGTTCTCAAAACCTATTGTTGGGAAATGTGTGCTATTATTGTTCATATATTTAATTGGTTGCATATTAACATACCTCATTCAAATACCATTATTGGTGTTTTGTTCATGACTAACCAATATATCTTGGAAAACCACAACACCATAGCACATTTGGGAAGGGTGATACCAGCATATCCACCTGTCCTGCCTCATCTGACCATGGCACTGGGCCCCAGCACGTCTGGGACCCAACCTGGAACATCCTCCTCCAATGGTCCTGCACCACCTTGGGGTGGAACCGCCTCAGGGGATGGGGTCCATCACCTCTGGTCACAGCATGGAGAGGAGCCCATCACCTGCAACATGTTCTGGGGTATGGTGTGCAGTGTCATCTGCTCCAATTTGGATGAATGGCTGTGCCAGATGGAGGGCCACCTCATGCACTTAGAGGGGCATGCTTGCCCCTGTTGTCCAGCCCCAGCACAGCCACCTTCGGGGCCCTGAAGGTGCAGTGGTGACTGCCCATGAGTGGGGACCTCAGTCCCACTGTATCTATTTGGAGGCTCATGGGCCTCTAATTCCCAACCACCCTCCCCTTCCAAGGTGTTTACCCCCCTCATGTGTCATATACCATGGCTGTCTGCTGTCTTGTGTGTCTTGTCTGTATGCAAATACAACCTTTCCTATCCAACCTACCTCCCCAAACATACCTACAGCCCTTCCACAACATCCCACTATCACCTTAAAAAAAAGACATCTGTCCTGCAAAAAAATCATTGCCCCATACATAGCTCTACATTTCACCACCATGCCCAGTGACATAAAGCAATCTACAAACATATTACTCTACAAATGTATGTTGCCATCACCCCTCCCTGTGGGGTGTGAGGCTATAAATTCCATATTTTTGACATCAGTCACAGCTCTGGCTGCAGAATAAATGTAGAGCTATGGTCCTTTCCTACACCCATCCTGCACATCCCTATCTGCTTTTCCTAATGTATTACCCCCTGTGTGTGCCCATTTCACCATTTTCCTGTCACCTTTTTTCTTTTCTTTATTTAAAATTAGCACAGGTGTAAACGGGCATAAGTGACACTAAGCGAAGCTAAGATGACTTAGTCTGTTAGCATCACTTATCTTCATGCAAAACTGCACAAACCTACTTACAACTGCTTAAAAGTGCTTTAATCACTCTATCTCCATCAGCCCTTGTTCTACCTAGCAAAAATATAATCAACAGTGCTAAGACTTGAACCCATGACCCTGTGCACTACAATCACAGCAACGTACGACTACAGCCTCTGAGCTGTGAAGATTTGTAATGCTTTCAAAACATATCATACATTATGGTCATTTAACATTATGAAAAAAAAGTCATCACTACCAAGTCTTAAACCCAAGACCCTGTTCACTACAATCACCACAACATACCTCCACCATCTGAGCTGTGGGAATTTGTGATGCTTTTACAAACATATACACTACAGTCATTTAACATAAGGGAAAAATACACATCCCTGGCAAGCCTTAAATTCAGGACCTTGTGCACTCCAGTCACAGCAACTACTACTACTCCACATGAGCTGTGAGAATTACAAATGCTGCAGTAAATATATCATGCAGAATGGTCATCCAACATTAGGTAAACATCTGTTTAATTAGTACTGTTATATAAGTCTGTGTGTGTGTCTGTGTGTGTGTGTGTGTGTGTGTGTGTGTGTGTGTGTGTGTGTGTGTGTATATATATATATATATATATATATATATATATATATATGTATATATATATATATATATATATACTCAACATCTTACTGCACGACATCTGCAAAAAGCCTGACAAAGTGGGCGGATAAAGGGAAACAGTAGTGACATATATGAAATGTGGCTGTTATAAATGTAGATGTCTGCTAGAGTATCACGGCTTCTTTTAACATATATTTTTCTGATAGATTTCAGGTCTGAAACACAAATGATTGTCATCATTTAGTGATGTCAATGCTCACATCATTCCAGTGATGTAGCAGAAACCCACAGCTGTTATGGGGAAAATATGAGGCACTCATCTGGACAGTGTCTAGAAATCTGGACAGTGGAGAGTATGTCTGCAGTCATGTGACAGAAGGGAAAAACACTGAAAGCTGCCAACCATTTCACCCAGCACCTTCTGAACTACAGTCAGACTGAACTGACACAGCACTACCCCAAATCACCTCTAGGGAATTACTCATGCATTTGCAAATATACCATGCACTACATTGATGTAACTATAGGGAAAAGCAGACATGGGTGAGAAATTGTCCAAAAATCCAAAGGAAAAAAGCCAGCAATAAAGGATGGTAAAGAATCCCAAAGTTTATTGGAACCTAGACATCAAAAAATCCATACCGGTTTCGGCTTAACATAGCCTTCTTCAGTGGATAACAAACAATCACAAAATCCTCACAGCCCAGTATATATATATATACCCAGGTTAATGACATCAGAACCAATGAAAACAAATAATTACTTAATGATTACATTTGGTCATTAAGACCAGGTGGAAACAAAGCTCCAAGCTTAATAATCCATTTCTTTTCTTTATAATTAAGCATCTCATGCCAATTTCGTTTGTCTTTACAAATCCCATTAATATGATCAATGATGACAAACTTATAGGAAGCTGTCATGTGTTTTAAACTGTGTTTAAATAGAGCATTAGTGGGGCGTTTATTATTAATATCACTAAGATGTTCACAAATTCTTAGACGAAAAGCTCTAGAAGTCTGCCCCACATAAAATGCAGAACAGGTACAGGTCACCAAATATATGACCCATTCTGTACTGCAATTAGCCCAAAACTTAATACGAAAAATCATGGACGTATTTTTGCTAGTAAATTCACAAGTGTTAGAAATTCGGACACAAAAGGAACAATGACCACATGGGATACATCCCCAAACTGGTCCCCCTGTAAGAGATAACTGAACAGGGGCTATGGAATCAGACAAAGGTTTTTTATAGTGACCAAGCCTAGAACCTATAGTCCGTCCCCTTTTAAACGAGAAAGAACATCTATCCCTAAGAAAAGGAACCAGTCTATCCTCAGCCATTAAAACATTCCAATGCCTGTGAATGATATTCATGAAACCCTTTGAGTTCCGTCCATATGTAGTGACCAGCCTTATAGGTTGTTTATCCCCATCTAACTTCCTTTCTTTATAGCACAATAAATCTTGTCGATTTAAATTTGATGCCCACCTCTTGGCCGAATTCACAGTCCCTGGACGATAACCTCTCTTTATAAATCTATGGGCAAGGTCATCTCGAGTATTTATATACAACTGTTGGTTCGAGCAGATCCTCCTGGCCCTTAAAAATTGAGATTTAGGTATATTCTGGATGATATGTTGGGGGTGGAAGCTGGAGGCATGTAGTAGGGAATTATATTCAGGAAATTTTCTAAAAATTGTGGTGGATAGAGTATTATCCATATTTCTATTAACTTCCACGTCCAGGAAAACAATCCTAGAACTATGGAAAGTTAGCTTGAAATCTATTCCCCATACATTACCATTAAGATAGTCTAAGAACTCCTGCAAATAGGGTTCATCAGCCTTCCACACCAACCAACAATCATCCAGATACCGATGCCAAATGTTCATCTCACACATATAAATGTTATGGTCGGGGTCATAAATTATGATCTTCTCAATATATGCCATAAAAAGATCTGCATAGATGGGTGCAAAAGATGCACCCATCGCTGTACCCTTGGTTTGCCAATAACATTTGTTTTGAAAATAAAAAATATTGCTAGTTAACACATATTCAGTTAAGCATACCAAGAAGGTATTAAATCCAGGTTTATAGAACCCAGATTTTGCCAACCAGTAGTCAAGAGCTTGCAGACCAGCCCAATGGGGGATATTAGTATAAAGAGAGGTGATGTCCAGGGTACATAATAGCCAATGTGACTCAAGTTGAGTATTATCAAGTATGTCTAAAAATTGCGTAGTGTCTTGGATTCCAGCTCTAATGAGGGGAAGTAGTGGTTTTAGATGGTAAGTAAGATATTCTGATAATGGTTCAGTAAGTGACCCATGTCCAGAGACAATGGGTCGACCAGGCGGATGCATAGCCTGCTTATGAATCTTAGGCAACAAATAGAAATATTGTTTATTAGGAGAAGAAACCATAAGTTGTTCCTTTATGGTTTGGGTAATAATTCCTTCATCCATAGCTTTAGTCAAAAATTGTTCAATTTTCTGTTGAAAATGAAAGGATGGATCCAAGGGCATATATCTATAATATTCAGTATCGCCCAATTGTCGCAAAGCTTCCTGGTCATAATCAACCCTATCCCAAACCACCACAGCCCCTCCTTTGTCCGCTTGTGTAACTACCAAGTTCTTATTATTGGAAAGTTCTTCCAGACAAGATACTTCATCCATAGACAAATTGTTATATGATATAGGAAAATCCCTTAGATTACAATGTAAATCCTTTAACACATTTTTAAGGAAAACACCTACCAAATGTGTCATGGGTGGATTAAAAGTGGATTTCTTAAACCTAAATTCTTGGGATTTATCACTAGCCTGATCAGCAAAAAACAGTTTAAGATTCAGTAAACGACAAAAATTCGTCACATCTTGAGTAAAAGAAAATTCAGAAACAAAAAAACCTGGAACATAATTCACGCCTTTATTCAATAACTTGACTTGTGTGTCGGTGAGTTCCACGGAAGAAATATTGTGAACATTCAAATAATTGGTCAGTGTGCTATCATCATTTTCAAAAGGGTCTCTAGATCTTGTTTGGGCTTGTTTGTTTTTATGTTTCCGCCCCCCTCATCTAGATCTAGACCTAAAGGGTTTGGTAAATTTACTCTTTTGGCAATCGGTGAAACATCAGAATGATTACCCTCAGATTCATATTCGGTGTTGGAAGAGGTATCTTCCCCAGAAGTGAGGCTAGAACGATCCAAACTTTTCTTAAGAATGGATTTGGTTCTCTTTCTTTTGGGAGTTGAAAACCTTTTATTACTGTTATTATATCCCCCAGGTAATCTGAAAGATACATTCTTAGGGGTATCAAACGGTCTTCCCCTCTCATAATCACCTACATCCCTAAAAAATTTTTTAAGTTTCCTTTCCTTTAAACCAGCTTCCAATTTAGATAACTCCATAGTTAATTTTTTAACTTGTGAAGAAAACAAATCACGTTTCATACTTATTAGACTCCAAGCAAATAGCTTTGAGTTCTTTGACCCCTGTTTGTACCCTACGTTCATAAAAATCAGCCAAAGCATCCACAAATTTGGAAGAAGCAGATTGTTGAATCTGACCCCATACCTCTGAAAATACATCATCAATATTAGATACCAACGGTTGTACCTTAATCCTGAGACCACGTGGGGTAATCTGTTTCTGTTGGTATGCCTTAAAAAGGCGTAGATGCCAGACATTCGTCCGGACAGTTTTCATATTTTTATTCAGTTGACTAAAGAACATTTCACATTCAGTATTCAAATCCCCCTTATGTGTTTCAACTAAATGTTGGGAGCTACCAACCCCCAAACCAAAAACCGATAGGTCATCCAAATCTGAAGATAGCCCCTGAATAAGAGGTGAGAGTGCCATCTTTGACCCAAAAGGACCAGATAGTACTAATAATAATAATAATAATAAAAATAATTATAAATCACACCCCAAAAGATGTACAGCTGTAAAATGTGTGCACACCAAGAACCGCACACCAATCTACTGCCAAAATTGGAAGCAATAAAATATCTGTAATCCAAAACAAGATCACAGTATAGAGACCTAAAAAAAACATAAACTATATCTGGGTCTATAAACAAAAAAATATAAACCAATGTACCAATACACAGATACTAATACAGCCCCAGGGACACTGAATGGTCACCCTGCTGTGTATCTGCATATTTGCCTGATTAATAAATGCTGTAAAAGATGTCAATATCAAAATGACATCCAAATGCAATATGAAAGCCAACATAAAAAAGATGTCATGAGAAAACAAATCTCAATAAGACCACATATCCAATGTAGATAGCAACTAACCATTCACTTTAGAAAGATCCACAAATACTATAAGCAGCCCCACTTGTTGTCAAAACAAACAATCCACATGCTGCGTATTTGTCATCAAAGTAATCCCACAACTAGGATGAAAGACCACAGAACTAGACCAAAATATTTAAATATAGCTTCCACAAAGGCAAGAAAACAAGTGCGCAGGTCCATGAACTCAGCATAAATACAGCTGTAACCTACAAAGTACTAAATATAAAAAGAAAAAAGAAAAAATGGTCCGTAAGTGAACAAAGATGGTAACTCAGCCCTATATACTCCTGTTACATCGCCTAAAAATGTATTGCCTGCAAAATCCAATAATACATAGCAGCTTTATAGAAATTTTTGTTAATAAAGCCTCAAACAGCAAAACATTTCCTATTATATTCTCGTATCCTTTAGCGTCTGAATAAAGAAAAAAGAAACAATGTAAAAAACACTACAGCCCATCAAATAATGAAAGCATGAACCAAAGAATAAAAAACGAAAAAAACTCTCATATCAAATTTGCCCTAATTGCTGTAATCAGATGTTAAATGACATACACAAATTCAAACATCTCTGGTATGTCTAACCAACACAATTTACAAAATTGCCAGCCCACGAACAGGCAAAAACAGCCACTATAAGCGTGAATAATCAGAAATAAAGATACAAACGTCGCTTTATAATATGCGACTACTAAAAATAAAATATCTACCCAGATTTAGATAGATAGTCCCAGAAAACAGTCCGAAAATGAAATGAATGGAACCGTGTTCAGTCCTAAATCCTCCCGACACAAAAAGTACCCTGGAATGCTTGAAGTTTAGCGCATAGTCCATCGACTAAAATTAGACAAAAAGTAGATGTCCTGAGTTCAACGAAAAGTGTCAAAACGCCGATAGCTGCTCCAACAGCTAACAACCGGAAGTAAGGCACAGTGCAGCAGTGCGGGCTTGATTAAACCGCACACAAACAGGAGCCTGTATCCGTCAAGAAATATTCCTTGTGCAAAAATACAATTGGAACATAAACAAAGTAGGCAATGAGAAAACACAGCAATGAATGGTTCTGATGAATGGAAAAACAGACTGTAAACCAGCCTAAAAAGGCATAAACCATCCAAGTAGGTCCACAGCAGCTGGTAAAAACGTAAAGAGATACAGAAATACAGATGCACGTGGGACCCTTGCCCGGCCAAAAACTCCAAAAATCCAAAGGAAAAAAGCCAGCAATAAAGGATGGTAAAGAATCCCAAAGAAGGCTGATGAACCCTATTTGCAGGAGTTCTTAGACTATCTTAATGGTAATGTATGGGGAATAGATTTCAAGCTAACTTTCCATAGTTCTAGGATTGTTTTCCTGGACGTGGAAGTTAATAGAAATATGGATAATACTCTATCCACCACAATTTTTAGAAAATTTCCTGAATATAATTCCCTACTACATGCCTCCAGCTTCCACCCCCAACATATCATCCAGAATATACCTAAATCTCAATTTTTAAGGACCAGGATGATCTGCTCGAACCAACAGTCGTATATAAATACTCGAGATGACCTTGCCCATAGATTTATAAAGAGAGGTTATCGTCCAGGGACTGTGAATTCGGCCAAGAGGTGGGCATCGAATTTAAATCAACAAGATTTATTGTGCTATAAAGAAAGGAAGTTAGATGTGGATAAACAACCTATAAGGCTGGTCACTACATATGGACGGAACTCAAAGGGTTTCATGAATATCATTCACAGGCATTGGAATGTTTTAATGGCTGAGGATAGACTGGTTCCTTTTCTTAGGGATAGATGTTCTTTCTCGTTTAAAAGGGGACGGACTATAGGTTCTAGGCTTGGTCACTATAAAAAACCTTTGTCTGATTCCATAGCCCCTGTTCAGTTATCTCTTACAGGGGGACCAGTTTGGGGATGTATCCCATGTGGTCATTGTTCCTTTTGTGTCCGAATTTCTAACACTTGTGAATTTACTAGCAAAAATACGTCCATGATTTTTCGTATTAAGTTTTGGGCTAATTGCAGTACAGAATGGGTCATATATTTGGTGACCTGTACCTGTTCTGCTTATTATGTGGGGCAGACTTCTAGAGCTTTTCATCTAAGAATTTGTGAACATCTTAGTGATATTAATAATAAACGCCCCACTAATGCTCTATTTAAACACAGTTTAAAACACACGACAGCTTCCTATAAGTTTGTCATCATTGGTCATATTAATGGGATTTGTAAAGACAAACGAAATTGGCATGAGATGCTTAATTATAAAGAAAAGAAATGGATTATTAAACTTGGAGCTTTGTTTCCACCTGGTCTTAATGACCAAATGTAATCATTAAGTAATTATTAGTTTTCATTGGTTCTGATGTCATTGACCTGGGTATATATATATATATATATATACTGGGCTGTGAGGATTTTATGATTGTTTGTTATCCACTGAAGAAGGCTATGTTAAGCCAAAACCGGTATGGATTTTTTGATGTCTAGGTTCCAATAAACTTTGGGATTCTTTACCATCCTTTATTGCTGGCTTTTTTCCTTTGGATTTTTGGAGTTTTTGGCCGGGCAAGGGTCCCACGTGCATCTGTATTTCTGTATCTCTTGAGAAATTGTCCACCCACAATCATTTGCACCACAGTCACAGCAACATTCCAGCACCCCAACTGAACTCTAGAGTATAACAACGGTTTGAACAAACATATCCTGATTGCCAGTTACACACTACACTGACATATACTGCCCCAAGCCACAGTGTACTGGGAATCCTGAGATGTTACAGGACATTTCTCAGTCTGCCCCTACAAACATATACAGCTGATATACCACCAGGAACTGTAGCAGCATGCACAGTCAGATAGAAAAGGATTTTTGACACTGACATCTGCCATCCTCCCTACTCAGCCCAACAAAAATTTACATACTACACTGCTAATCAAACTTGACAGTTTGTTAACAATGGCCAGACATACATAAATCTCAACTGTACAGATTTCCACAGAATGTCCAGGGTGTGGGACCATATTTATGGCCACTGCCTCATACCATGTCTGGGAGTTTGCTAAGTCACTGGGGTGATATCAGGAGTGAAATCAATAAATAATGATATACCATACCTCTGATCCTCTTACTGCAAGACATCTGGACAAAGCCTGACATGCTTGGAGGACAGGTGGCTCAAAAGAGGGACATATCTCACATAATGGTGGTACAAACTGAAACAGTTGCTAGTGTTACAGAGTTTGTTGTAACATAACTTCTCTGAAGGAAAAAAAAGTCTAAAACACAAATGGATGTCAACATTTACTGACTTCAATCCTCACAGTATCCTGCTGATTTCTCAAAAACAGAATATATCTGAGGAACAGACAAAAGTTAACAGGCAAACCTCTGGGCATTCTGCAGAAATCTGGACAGTTGAGAGGTATGTCGTAGACATATCATTGTCAGACATCAAGTCATGCAGAAAATGCATGTCCAAACAAACCCTGTTAATCTAACAATCTTCTATGTGTATAATAGTAGTACTTACTTACAATCTGTACCTAATTCTGGAACTTTGTCCCCCATTTTTTGGGCTTTCTCCACATGTCTTGTTCTAAGAGGTATTTCCACCAACCTTCTGTGAAGCTGTAGCTCCTGCACCTCCACAATGTCCTCCTCACAGGCATGGAAAAGGGGTAAGGCCCACATGAAGGACTTAATTATAGCACAGTGTTGCTATGGCATTGGCTAATGGAAAGACAACACAGCTGCTCTGAATACAATTAGCAAGTGGGAGACACCAATTTGTGCACAGGCCATCACCTGCTCATGGGCATTACCTACAAAAGGCAAGCTGCTGCCTATACAAAACAGGTCGAACCTTCTTCACAAAGACAGACTGCAACTACACCAACCTAAACATTTGCATTATTCTAAGAAAACTCTTCGGCACTATAACAGGTATGTCAATCAATTAAGCATGTAATGGAATGCAGAAGGGGGAATGCAATAATGTTTAAATAGGAAGTTAAACAATAGGTCTCAACAAGATTTGCTGGACTTGCATGTTGCTGTCCAGCACCTATGGCCATTCCTACTGATCCAGTCTGCAGTGACATAGATCACAACTCTGGCCTCTAAGTCACCCCAGCAATAGTCAGCTCACATATGACTACTACTGCAGTGTCTGTTGTCCAATACTGGCTGTGCTATTGCTAGGCCAGCTACCTGGGATGTTGTAAATATTCATATGTCACATGTGAATGCTACTATGATACATATGCTTGTCTTACAAATGTAAGAGAGCTGTATAGGGTGTGTGCATAGTAAACAACTGGCACATAAGTGTGTGTTGAACTGTATGTTATATACTGAACTCATACCTTTCAACTGTCCAGAGTTTTGCAGACTGACCATGTTTGCCTCATATTTGTAGTCAATGCCACCTACAGTAGTGTATTGTTGGGCAAATCACTGGCAACCCAGTAAAGACTGAAGTCATAACATAATAGCATACATTTGAATGTCAGATGTCATATCCTGTGGAGTATTCCTGTTAATGCGAAACCGTCTTTGCTAGCAACTAAGTGTGTTACAGCTAGATTTATAAAGTGTCACTATTTTCCAGCCTTTGCCCACCATTGATGTGTGCCTTTGTCCAGATGTCTTGCTATAACAGGAGCTAGGAGTCTTAGCATGAAACTAATGTCATTGCAAGCGTACCTTGTCCTGGAGGATGCTGACATTTGTATAGTCACTGAAACCTGGCTTGCAGCTGTGGAGAGCACACTAACCTTGCCAGGTTACTCATCCTACCATACTTTTAGATCCCAAATGGAGGACTGCAAAGCCAAAGGAGGTGGAGTTTACAGCATTATCATATACATACACACCAACAGCCTGGCCAAACAGTATGACACATGGGAGACATCCCAAGTGCAGGTAACTGTTGACAAAACACCTATTCAAATCATAGCTAGCTACAAACCTCCAGTCATGACTCTGGACACCCACTACACATTTATGGACTTGCTTGAATCTGTCAAGATGCAACCCTATACCCTGCTCCTGGGTGACTTTAACTACCCATTCATAGTGTGCATGACCTATTTTACCTGATCATGAATGCACAGACATTCCTTGGCTTTGTCAGTGCCAATGCATTATATCAGCTAGTCAACACCCCTACAACAGGTTGGAATATCCTGTAGCTGGTCCTAACCAACATGAGTAGCCACTGTAGCACTTCTACAGTGTCATCCTCCTTTGTAAGATCTGACCACATAGCCATCACTTTTGAAGTCAACATCTCCCCTTCTCCCCCTTGTCAGGATAAAACAAAAACATGTTCCCAAACTGACTATAAATCTCCTCAGAGCAGGTATAAGCAGCTTTATAGCCACCACCCCATCAGCTGGAACTAGCAGTAGTGTCCAAGCCTACAGCACAATACTATGTGACGACGTCCATAACTGTATGGACTCAGCAATATCTGACAGGACAAAATCATCTCCCTCAAGGTAGGGTAAACCTCTGTGGTGGACAGCAGCAATACACAAATTCCATAAAAGGTGGACAGGGCCAAGAAGGAGAAGGTGTCAGATTAGAAGCAATGTCATCTTTGTCAGAAACAAACAAATAAGGTCACAGGTGAATTACCATAAGGCTGACTTTGAGTGCAAATTGGACATATCCACCAAGGCCAGTCAGAAGGCCTACCTCACATATGTCTGCCATCCCAGAGGCAACACCCAAATCTGATCTGTAGTAGTGGTCAGTAACACTACATACACATACGGCATAGATGTAGACAACATGCTACAGACAGGTTAAGTGTAAACAATATCCCCCCATCAGTACACATGGACATGCACAGCACCTGAACCCCTGCCTTCATCATCAGGAAGCAGGTCTGTAATGCCCTCTCAAAGGAAACAAACTGAGGTCTCCACAGGCCTGATACCATCCCTGGCTGCATACTACATGAACTCAGGCATGAGCTGTCATCTTCATTACACACCGTAGTCAAAAAAAGCCTGAGCACTAATGTCATCCCATCTGCACAGAGGACAGCCACTGTCATCCCTCTACACAAAGGTGGAGCAATCCACTGACCCAGCCACTTATATGCACATCAGCCTAACTAGCCTGATCTGCAATGCCATGGAAGGCATTATCAAGGAACTTATAAATAGAGACATCAGCAACCCCAAAATGCTTGAGCACACATGGTGTGGTATTGTCAAAGGGAGATCAGGCCTGTTAAAGCTGGTCAAATTATTTGAACTGGTCAACAAACACAAGGACGAGGAGAAGATGGTGCACGCTGCCTACCTTCACCTAGCCCAAACCTCTGACAGTAATCCCCAGGCAGCCATGATACATAAGCCTACACAGCTAGGCATCTAACTGTATGTTACTAGATGGGTAGCTAATTGGCTGTATGATAGTACCCACTCGGTCAAAGTAGTGGAAGCCACCTCTAGTAGTAGACTTACAGAGCGGTGTACCCAAGGATCAGTCTGGGGGCCTCTGCTGTTTGAGATATACATTTCTGAGGTACAAGACAAAACCAGTGGTCTGTGGCTGACCAGGTTTATAGATGATTGCAAGCTGGCCACTGTCTTACATTCCCCTACTGATGTGAGCATCCTCCAAGAGGCCCTTACGCAAATTAATGACTGCTGCCAAAAACATTTGCTCAAACTGAATACCAGGAGATGCATCATTTTCCCATGTTGTGGTAGATATCATCCACACTAATTATGACAGCAATAACAATGTACTGAGCATGCAATCAGGTGTGAAGTGACTTGTGCACCAAGGTTGGTAGCAACCTGACAGTTTCTCACCACGGTGGCACCATTGTACAGAAGACTGTCCACATGGCCCACCTCACAAATATGAGTATGTCATCCAGGAACCAGGAGGCCACAACATCCCTGTACCCCATCCTTATCAGATGCATTACCGAGTACAGTGGCTCCTTTGGCATATACCATGCCAAGTATTTGCATTAGTTGCAGAGACCACAGAGGTTCCTGATCAGGCAAATTCAGGATCTGCAACACCTATCCTATACAGATAGGCTGAAAGCCCTGTCCAATACTCAGTCTCATACAGACTGATCATAGGCGACCTGTGTCCGGCATACAAGGCCATTTCCAAACCAGCCTTAATGGAATTTCTGAATATCCGTAAGACAAAGCCCACTCATGCAACCTGCATGCAAGGCCCTCACCTGGTCTGTGACATGAGTAGTACTTGTTGGTGGGACAGTGCAGTGTCCCACACAATACACTGTCTGTAAAGTACACTCCCTCCCGATGTCTAGCAGAGTACCTGTATAGCCCTCTTGAAGAAGAAGCTAGATGACTGCATGTGAAATGGAAAATGCACCCCTGGGATCCTGCATGTGTCCCAGCTGGACAGAGGAAACAGGTGCTGGCTTTGAAGGAACATGAGCAAAAGTCTGGGCTAGATTTATAAGGGCTTCCAGGCCAATAGCCTAGTATCATCTTATTAACCTATGCACCTAGCACTTTACTTGCTTCCTGTATGTATTGCAGACTATTCTGCAATGTTGTCTGAAATGAATCCCTGTGAGTCTGAACTGTGTACATACTGCATTGATAGAGTATTCTCTTGTTCCTTCATTAGTTATTATCACACATTGTGAAACTTTATCATTGTATCTGGTCCGTATAGTAATAAGTCTGCTCTTACAGTACTTACATATGCATTAGGTGACAGTGTATAGCTCACTCCAATAGCCTTGGTCTTGGTCACAACATTCTGCTAATAGGCCCATCACACAGTAGAATGTGTCACTTTTTTTTGAGGGCCTTACAGTAGCTGTTAAAGAGATGGCTTATGGCAGTCAGAACTACCATAAAGTCTGGCCTGAAGAGACCATAGGTAGCAAAGCTATGCTAGACTTTACCTGGAGTGTGTGTGTGTGTGTGTGTGTGTGTGTGTGTGTGTGTGTGTGTGTGTGTGTGTGTGTGTGTGTGTATCAACAAAGGTAGGTACTAGGCTATCTGCCCAAAGGCATTTATAAGCCTAGCCAGAATCTGTTGGCTTTCGCCACCCCCTTAGATTAGTTCCCAGTGCCTCTGTCCAGCAGAGCCACTGAAATGATCCGTGGGGTAAGCTTTCTGTTTCCCATCCACTTGTCAAGGTTTATCTTGAAGAATGTTAGCGAGGAGCTCTGCCTAATGTAGATTGGAATCTTGTTCCAAAGCATGGGAAGTTTCTGGGACAGGAATCTAGCCCTCCAGCATGTCCTATTTATTGTTGTGGTGAAGTTTAGATCCCTAGAGCTTGTGGCTTGAGGGGATATGGTTTTCTTTAGGTGGAACATGTCCATCAATTATGGGTTGGACATGGCCTTGTGTGTCAGGCAGAGATCACCTCTGACTAGGCGGTATGCAACTGAGTACAGCTGGAGTTTCTTCAGTCAACCTGCATAGGGCATGTGTTTTAGGCCAGCGATCCTCTTGGTGAGGTACTTCTATGGTCTTTCCACCTGTTGCAGGTGTCTTGTATGGTACATCTCAAATGGGGAGTTGTACTCTATGATGAGTCTGATGAGTGATGTGTAGAGGGGCACAATTACCTCTTTTGATCTGGATGCGAACCCTTTTGTGATTAGATGGGCCACATAGAAGGATTTTCTAACCATTTTGGCAGTGTGATTATCAAAGGAGAGATTACTATCTACTTGGGTCCCCAGATCCCTTATTACGTCTTCCGTATTTAGGGGACTACCACCTATGTGGTAGTTTGTGGGTACTTTGTTTTTTCCAAAGGGGATGACTATGCACTTTTTGGCATTTAGCTTGAGGCCATGATTTTGACACCAGGTATCCGTCTCAGTGAGACCCTTTTGAAGGATGTCTGTGTCAGCAGGAGAGTCATTTATAGCCCCTAGTTTGCAGTCATCTGTGAACTTGGTCAGCCATAGTCCTCCTGTGCTTGCCTGTACCTCTGAGAAGTATATGACGAACAGGAGGGGTCCTAGGACTGAACCCTGGGGAACACCACCTGTAACCGGTTTAGAGTCGGACCTAGCTCCTGCAACTCTCACCATGTGGGTTCTGTCTGTGAGCCAGATGGCAACCCATCTTTTGATGTAGGGGTTTATGTTCAGGCTGCTGAGCTTGTCTATAATACCAGAATGGGGAATGGCATTGAAGGCCTTTGTGAGTTCAAGGTAGGCTGTGTGTACCACCTTTCCCTCATCTATACCCTTGGTAACTGTCTCAAAGAAGTCCACCAGGTTTAGGAGGCATGATCTGCCCTTAACAAAGCCGAACTGGGTAGGGTCCAGTGTTTGGAGGTCCCCAAAGTCTCTGTTAATGAGTTCCGTGATGATGCACTCTATAGCCTTGCAGACCAAGCTAGTCAGGCTTATAGGGCGATAGTTCCCGGGGTCTGTTGCGGCTACACCTTTGTGGAATGGAATAACCATTGCTGTGCACCACTCTATGATACATAGCCTGTGGAGAGGCTGAGTTTGAACAGCGTGTTTAAGTGAGGGGTTAGTTCGCCTTTGAGGTTATGTAGGACACAGCCTGAGACACTGCCCGGTCCCATTGATGCTGTGTTTTTGGCTTTGGAGAGGGCTGTTTTAACCTGAGTGTCTGTGATTTCAGGGGTGCTACATTCTTTTGGTATGGTTATGGTCCCTTTTGGGGGTGAGAGGGGGTGAAGTTTGCACTGAACGTGTCTGCCAGGATGTTGGCGATATTGGTCAGTTCAGTGTATTTTGTGTCATACTGCACTAACTCTGAGCAGATATGAGCATTGCCACCTAGATTCTTTACATAGCTAAAGAATCCCTTGTGGTTATCTTTGAAGTCCTTGGCAATTTTTCTTTCGAAGCTCGCCTTGGATGATTTTATGAGGGATCGTAGTTTCTTGCTAATACTGATCAGGGATGTCTTCCCTTCTTGAGATTTTGCTCTTTTATGTACTAGTTTCTTCCTTCTGTTGTATAGCTTATTTATGGCAGGGGTCCACCAGACTGGTTTCCTTTTCTTGGAGGAGTGAGTCTTGCTTTTGCTTGGGATAGCATGATCCATGCTTTCCTGTAGGTGCCTGTAGAATGCATTAGTAAAGGATTTTGCAGCTTGGATAGCATTATCCTTTAGCATGGGGGCTTTGAAACTTTCCACCTCAGTTTTAAGTAACGTGAAGTTTGCTTTTGAAAAGTTTTTCATGGTGGTTTCCTTGTCCGGGGATGAGGGCGGAATGTGGATATCCAAAGTGATTTGTTTATGGTCAGATCTAATCAGCGAGGGGTTGACCTCTGATGTGGAACACCGGTCGCCCAAGTTGGTGATGACCAGGTCCAATATATTGTCACATCTGGTGGGAGTGTTGACCAGCTGATTCAGGGCATTTGAGTTTATAAATTCTAGGAAATGTTGGGCAGGGGAGTTAGTACTTGAGTAGTTCTCCCAGTTAATGTTTGGGTAATTGAAATCACCCAATATTGGGGTGTTTGGTAAGACCTTTATGTTTCCCCGTGTTTCCAGAAACACGTAATGGGGGTCCTGGGACATGGTGGGTGATCTGTAGCAAGCTACAATTTGAATTGCAGTTTTGCCCATTGACAGTTGTATGTGGATGATCTCTGAAGCATCGTGCTGTGCCAATAACCTGGAGGTGTGGGTATCCTTGATGAATATGGATATGCCCCCACCTTTTGTGTTTCAGTCCGGGTTCTGTAGCCAAAATGTATGGTATGAGTTGTAGCCTGGTAGTGCTGGTGTGCTCTCTGGAGCGTTAAACCAGGTTTCTGTTACTGCACATATATCGATTTTCTCCATAGTGAGGAGTGTCTCGAGTGCGTGCATTTTGAGGTTTAGACTTCTGACATTGAGTAGCATTACCCTCAGTTTTTTGTTACTTGTGCTATTTACAGTGGTGGGTTTGTCTTTTGAGCCTTGTCTAAAAAAGGCACTATGAGAGTGGCAAGAGCCTTGGCCAGTATGCGAAAGCCCAAGGGTGACAGGTGCAAGCCATCTCTAGTGAAGCAGTGTGGCTTGTCGAGCATGTCATCCAAGGCAGACAGATACTGGATCCTCTTTAAATGACACCAGAAACTTAAGCAATTGTTGAAATTGATATTTTTTTTCTTTATACCGTGGGATCATTCTTGGTGTGGGCAGGATGCTACTCAGGGTCAGGGTCATGCCGGCCTGGGCTATGTGATCAGAGAGCTCTTCCATGTCTCTTTTCATGTAGTCCAGGGAGGTACAGCTCAGGTTATTCACATCAACATGGACAATGACAGAGTCATATTTGTACTTGTTCTGGAGTGACTTGAATGCTTGTGTTAAGTGGCGGATCCTGGCACCCGACAGGCAGTTAACAGTAACCTTCTCCTTATTCAGCCTAGTAAGTGGGATGTCAGTGTGTCTAACTATAGAGTCACCTATTACTAGTATGTTGGGTATGTTCTTTTGCCTTAAGGGCTGTGATTGCATGGCACACTGGTTTTGTGAAGTATGTGTTTCATGGTTTGTGTTTAGGGGTGGAGGTTACTTGGATGTCTGCTTTGCAGGTCTCTGTTGCTTTTGCAGATTTTTATTTAGAGCCTCCAAGTATGTTTTAGTGTATTTATGTGTGATTTTGCTGGTGCTGGTTTAATGGGTCTATGTGAGACTGGTGGTGTGATGCAAGTATTTCCCTTCTCCTCTTGACTATCTGATCCAGTCTTAGGTCGAGAGAGCTTAGCCTCCAGTTTAGCTGTATAATTGCATCTCTCACATGTATTAGTGCTTGGAGGTAGGAGTAGAGGGTTGTCTGTGTACATGAGGCAGTTGTAACATTGCCTCAAAATGCCCAGATTCACCAGTTGGACTGGAGAGTACACCTGAAACTGCCCTTTGGACATCCCTGGATAGGTACAGTGAACTGTTTTACTGAATGGCTGGTCAGGTCAAATAGAGAGCCTTGTCCTTCTGTACAGTATAGAGGGTCTAGTGCTGGGGTTTATAAATGCTTGCTATGAATTTTGAGCAAGTGCTGGGCTGAGAAATGAATGGCTTGAGAGCTTAAGATGAAAGTTTGTCTAGTTCTAAGGGAAAATTTGAAGAGGAGACTTTGTGGAACTGTGAATAGTTATACCCTATCAATAAATCCACACTCTCCACAAACCAGGAACCAAGAACCAAAGTGGAAACGGTTGCTATAAAGGCTGTCTTCCAAAACTCCACACTTCCAATAACTCCACCAATAATACCAGGGTCCGCCACCATTGTTGATGTACAATATTTGTATTTATTGACAAATACACTCAAAGAATCTACAATGTCCGGTGAATAACAGAAAAATCAATGCGGATTTAGCGCTTTCATCTCCCACTGGAGACCTCTTCAGAAGCAATGCATAAAAAATCTTGATTCCTTATATAATACCCATAATTCCATTAATTAAATAATTAGTGATTCCAATTAACTAAAAATTTTGTTTACTAGTATACGTGTATTTGAAAATACACAATGGACGCTGGTAGTCATCCATTGAGCAAATAAATAAATGATTTGCACATAAATACTTAGTAAACATAAATATTAAATGTATAATAACATATATATACGTGCGTGTAAAATAATACAATATAGTATAAAATTAATAAAAAATAATATAAAAACTAATATAAAAAATAGTGTCGATAAATAATAATCATAATAATAGTAATGGTAATACAACTTATTAATCAAATTATTTATGATAATGGTATAGACCAAGCTAAAATTAAACTGAATGGGACTGGCTACTATGAATAGTTTAAAAACAGTATGAAAAAATATATGAAAAAATATATAACAACTCACTATAACAATGTTGTTAAAATAAAATAAACATTGAAATACCACTAATTAAATCATAAAAACACTCAAAACACCGAGTATTAATTTAAAATAGGTATTACAGTGGGTAACTGTTAGGGGAAGAATATTGGGTGTGAGTGAAATTTTGGATGTGAATAAATATTAAATATTGAATAAGTATTGTTAAAAAATTATTAAAAAAATATATGTGTATATTAAAAAATATGTATTACAAAAACATTTATTATATAAACATTATGTATATATTGTTAAAAAATATATATGTATAAGTGTGTATTATTATTAAAATTATTAAAAAATATATATGTATGTTGTGAAAAAGCAAATATTAAATTAGGTATTAGTTTCTCTTGGGGCCTTCTGCTAATAACTTAAGGGTGGGTGTAATGGAGATATGGTCATTCAACCCCTTACCAAAAACAGGCATCCATTTTCAGTTGCCAAATCATTTCCCTGTATTCTAATCTTGTTTCCCAATCTCCACCCCTTTCCCTTTGTCCCACTTCTTCCAACACCCAAAATTAAAAATCAGCCTGCTGACATGTTATCAAATGTCTATACAATGCATTGTTTACATCCTTTTTGTTAATATCACTCATGTGCTCGTATATTCTCTTCCTTAAATGCCTAACTGTTTTCCCCACATAAAATGCCCAACAGTATTTACAAAATGCTAAATAAATCACCCCTTTTGTATAGCAACTGCTATATTTCTTGGATTTCAGGGTCATTCTTAAACTCGGGATTCACACACTTTTCGTATCTGCCATAAATGAACATTGAGAACATCTCCCACACCTAAATGTACCAGTTCTAATAGATACAGTTTCACAAACCACTATATTTTTCTTTTTCTCAAAAACATTCTTTAAATTTTGATTCCTTCTATAACTATAGGTCAGTTTGCCCTGAAAAACTGTGACTCTAGTGGGCAAAGTTTTGAAGAACTCCCATGTGTCATCAATGCATTTCTTGTGCCATTTTATACCTTTAAAATTAGTTAAAGTTAAAAATGGATTAGTGACTAACTTGTTACCCATATTTCTCCTACCTCCATTCACCTCTACTGTATTAATCACTTCTTCTCTATATAGTAGGGGTCTATATTGGGTTTCTCTTTTATCTATAACATTTTGTTTTACCCTCTTAATGAGATCCACAGGGTACCCCCTCTCCTGAAACATATATTGTAGTTTATCCACCTCTAGGAGAAAATCATCTCTTTCAGATGTCATCCTTGCTATTCTTATCATTTGGCCCTTTACTATGTTCTTTTTTAATAAATCAGGGTGGTCACTATCAAAATGCAGATAGGTGTTGGAGTGGTATTTTTTCCTGTAAATCGTAGATTTATACTTATTCGAAGCATAATCATTTTGTAACTTAATATCCAAAAAGTTAATTTCATGTTTATTGATATCATGTGTGAACTTTAAAAAAAATAGTAGAATTGTTAATATACGTTATAAAATCCTGTATAAGGTTTTCAGGTCCATTCCATACAATAAAAATATCATCCAAGAACCGGTAGTAACTGTTCACATATTTAAAAAATTCACTTCATAGGTTCATAGGTTCATAGGTTAGTACTAGGCTATCAGCCCTAGGGCCTATACAAGCCTAGCCATAACAATTCCCTGAATATTTCTTCCCACATTATTTACTTTCCTGGACCCCTGTCTAGCAATGTGAACAAAAACTGCTTTTCCCAATATAACATTACAATGTTCGCGTATAAAGGGGCACAAGCCGAACCCATAGCTACTCCTTGTTTTTGGTGGTACACATCCCCTTGAAAGAATATAAAATTATTTTTTAACACTAAGTCCACACATTCTAGTATCAATCTAAATTTATCATTCGTCACCAAATTCATCTCCAGTATCATCTCCTCAAACCATTCCATACCAGTATTGTGTGGTATAACCGAGAACAAATCCTTAACATCAACTGTTATAAATGTACTATCTTGGTTGTATGGATCCTTGCCCAATTTTTGTAAAAAATCCCATGAATCAACCAATATGTGTGTATATTTAGTGTAAATTTTTTTTAGCTTAGTATCAACGTATATAGCTAGGGGTCGGGTCTTGGATCCTAGAGATGACACTATAGTCCTCATTGGGGGGGTCTACCACATTTTTGTGGGTTTTGGGAATACCAAATAGGGCCGGGAGTACAGGTTTGTCAACCTTCAGAAAATTGTATAACTGACTGTCAATAAGGACCTGTAACAAATTATCCTCTAGGGTATAATCAATTTTCCTATAGGCTATATTTATTTCATTTCTGGAAACCAATGTATATGTACTATCATTATTTAAAATCTCCAACATCCTATTTGCATAGTCCCACTGATCCATAATAACCACTCCCCCACCTTTATCTGGTTTCATTACACAAATCCTACAATTGTCTCCTAGTTCATAAAACAAACTGCATTCTTCTTTCGTTAAATTACTACCGTATGCCTGTTTGTTTTGTTTATATTCAGTTCTAACATTTTTAATAAGAGTAGTCTCAAAATGTAAAATGCCCTGATGAAGTGGAAGGTTGTAAATACTACTCCTCTGTAACTTGTTGACCACAGTGTTACTTGTATTGTCTTGTTTAAAAATATGCTTAAAATTCAACTTCCTAGTAAAGGTTTTAATATCAAGAATAATATTTTCTATTCCTGGTATTTACTGGCACAAAGGTGAATCCTTTGATAAATAATTTGAAATATACCTCATTAATACTAACATCTGAATAGTTTAAAAATTAAAACCTTTAAATGAGTGAATAATAGATCGAACATTTTCATCAGGGCACAATTCCGTATTATTATCCAAACCTATGTTGCTGTTAATTATTGTCTGTAAGTTCTCCTTCTGCACCCTTGTTGATGCTGACTCTCTACTATCTGTGCATAGGAGGGTTGTTGCTGGGCCCAGTTCCTCCTACTATATAGAGAAGAAGTGATTAATACAGTAGAGGTGAATGAAGGTAGGAGAAATATGGGTAACAAGTTAGTCACTAATCCATTTTTAACTTTAACTTATTTTAAAGGTATACAATGGCTCAAGAAATGCATTGATGACACATGGGAGTTCTTCAAAACTTTGCCCACTAGAGTCACAGTTTTTCAGGACAAACTGACTTATAGTTATAGAAGGAATCAAAATTTAAAGAATGTTTTTGAGAAAAAGAAAAATATAGTGGTTTGTGAAACTGTATCTATTAGAACTGGTACATTTAGGTGTGGGAGATGTTCTCAATGTTCATTTATGGCAGATACGAAAAGTGTGTGGATCCCGAGTTTAAGAATGACCCTGAAATCCAAGAAATATAGCAGTTGCTATACAAAAGGGGTGACTTATTTAGCATTTTGTAAATACTGTTGGGCATTTTATGTGGGGAAAACAGTTAGGCATTTAAGGAAGAGAATATACAAGCACATGAGGGATATTAACAAAAAGGATGTGAACAATGCATTGTATAGACATTCGATAACATGTCAGCAGGCTGATTTTTAATTTTGGGTGTTGGAAGAAGTGGAACAAAGGGAAAGGGGTGGAGATTGGGAAACAAGATTAGAATACAGGGAAATGATTTGGCAACTGAAAATGGATGCCTGTTTTGGTAAGGGGTTGAATGACCATATCTCCATTACACCCGCCCTTAAGTTATTAGCAGAAGACCCCAAGAGAAATTAATATCTAATTTAATATTTGCTTTTTCACAACACACATATATATTTTTTAATAATTTTAATAATAATACACACATATATATATTTTTTTAACAATATATACATAATGTTTATATAATAAATGTTTTTATAATACATATTTTTTAATATACACATATATTTTTTTAATAATTTTTTAACAATACTTATTCAATATTTAATATTTATTCACATCCAAAATTTCACTCACACCCAGTATTCTTCCCCTAACAGTTACCCACTGTAATACCTATTTTAAATGAATTAGAAAGCAGGTACTAGTGCAATGGAACGAGTTTGATGTGGACGTTGCAGAGTTAATGTATATTCAAGCATCCAATTCCGAATCTATTAATGAAAGTACGTTTATTGACAAATAAAAACAGATAAAACACGGATAAGCGCTTTCACTAATGTTAGCTTCTTCAGATCCTGTAGACAGTGAATCAGGACAACATATTTTATAGTGAGCATAATTGGATAATTAAAACAATTAAATGAATTAATTAAAAAAAGTTTGAGTACAATCACATAAGCAAAGAAGGTTAAAATATAACTAACATGTATATACTTTTTAGATGGATGAAATATATGCATCACATAAATGAATGTAAAGAAGGTTAAAATATAACTAACATGTATATACTTTTTAGATGGATGAAATATATGCATCACATAAATGAATGTAAAGATATAAATCACATAAATATATATAGGCAGAATATAAATACTTTTAGAGACATAATATGTATATATGTATCAATTCATCTTCATATATAATTTATACATAAATAAATAAATAAATAAATATATACATGCCAATACAGAATGCTAATGGTATATTAATTGATTATGTGAATAAGTAAATAAATGAATTATATTAATGCTTACTAAAACATTGTAATATTGGTGGATAAAACCATAAATATAAATGAGTGAATTATATTAGTACTTACTAAAACATTGTAATATTGATGGATAAGACCATAAATATATTCAGTTATGCATACTAAAACTATGATATAATATAATGTATAAATGTATCTATATTTGATATGTATGTAAAAATTATGAATGAGAAAAGGTAGTTTTGTAAATATTTTAAATTTTATCAAATGTATGGCATATATGTAAATATAAATATAATATATGATTGGATATTTATATATAATGAAGATGTGAAAAGAAATATGAATATGAATATAAATATAAATATAAATATAAATGTAAATATAAATATGTATGTATAAGTATGTCTAAAAACAGGGTAAATGTTAAAATTAAAGACATGTGAAATGTTAAAATGGTTGGAAATGAGTGAGTATGATGATAATGAAGTAATGGGAACAGTTATGAAAATGTATATTTAAATGCATCCAAGGACTGATAGATGGTATTGTGTAAATTTAATGTAAATGGATATATATATCCCTATAAATGTGTGATGAAGGGGTAAAAAATGTTAGAAGTGGGCAAGTATATATAAGTGTTTATTTAATATGTCTGCGTTGTTTAAGATAGGGCTTTATAGATGCCCTTTCGTTTAGGCCATGTCCCTTGTCTGCTCTAAGTTGAATGATCCAGCCACTCTCCCTTCCTTCTGTGTGGCATCTTATATTCCCTCCCCTTTTATTTGGTGTTATTACTTCCAATACTCTGAATGTGAACGTATGAGAGTCCCCTACCTGCATTACATGCTTTGCTAGAGCATTGTTAGGATTTTTCTTCCTAATGCTATAACAATGCTCCCTCATTCTATCACGTAGGCATCTATTAGTTTTGCCAACATAGAATGAGGAGCATAGTTTGCATACTGCTAGATATACTACATTGCAAGTCATGCAGTTGGCTTCTACAGTGATATGAAATTCTTTATTCAAATCTGGGTGGGTGAAGATGGGATCAATATTTATTAAAGAGCAGAAATTACAATGTCCGCATGGTCTGGTGTTCCCATCAGATGATATGTCTTTTCTATCCTTATTGTAGCATAGTAGCCTTTTTAAATTTCTTTTATTTTTATATAGGAACGATGGCTTGTCCCCTACTATGCCCTTAATAGCATCATCAGTCATTAAAATATCCCAATGCTTGTTAATAATATATTTGATTTCATTGTTGTCTCTAGTAAAAAAAGTAGAAAATTTAACTTTATGTGGATCTAAAACAGTAGTAGTATTGTCTTTTGTAATAGCTGGTCCAAAATAAGGTGCACCTCTATTCAAACGTGTATCTGTTGTTATCTTTAGGTGTTCTATTATTTCATTTGAACTATATCCCCTTTCTAATAAATTATTTTTCAATTCATTTAAATCGCTTTCTAGACCAGTCACAGTTGAGTTCATTCTTGACATTCTAAGTGCTTGACCCTTCATAATGTTTTTAAAAACATATGTTGGGTGCATGCTTCTTCTAAATAGAAGCATGTTCCGATGGCAATTTTTCCTGTGAATGCCTGTATTGATTATTCCACATGGTAATTTTTCAATAAAAAGGTCTAGGAAATCAATTTTGTTTATATTCCATTTTGCTGTGAATTTTAAGCAAGTGTTCATATTATTCACGGCTATAATGAAGTTGTGTAAATCACTCAATTGACCATCCCATAAAATAAATAAATCATCTACAAAGCGCCTATAAAAGCATACATTAGATTTAAATAGTATGTCCTGAAAGAGGACTGCTTCTTCCCATTGGGCCAGAAACATGTTGGCGTAGCTATTGGCACAGGGAGTGCCCATAGCTACGCCATCACATTGTCTATAGATGTCATTATCAAATATGAACACATTGTTTTCCAATACTATTTCTAAGAAATGTATTATTAAATCAATTAAAGTGTCAGGGTATTCACTGTGATTTTTCAAATAAGAACTGACAAACGTCTTTCCCAAAGCATTGGGAATTACTGTAAAGAGTGATTGTACATCTAGGGTGACTAGAATTAAATATTCTATAGATGTACAACCCTTTAAATTATCGTATAAATCTGTTAAAAACTGCTTAGAGTCACGCAACACATATGGATTAGTGTCAAGAATACATCTTAGATGTTTTTCAATGAAAACTGATAGGTGTTCAGTCACCCAACCCCTTCCTGAGACTATAGGTCTCATTGGTGGATCTAGGGAATTTTTATGAATTTTTGGTAGTCCCTGGATAATTGGAATGGTGGGTGTTTCTATGTATAGGTATTCATATAAATTTCTATTAATTAGGCCACTTTTGTAGATGTCTGTTAAAATATTATGTATATCAATACATTTTTCATTTATAATTTCAATATTTTCCTTAATGTAAAATTTGTCCTGAAGCATTAGCTTCATTTTCTGTATATAATGTTCACTATTTAAAATAACTATCCCTGATCCCTTGTCCGCAGGTCTGATAGAAATGTTTGATTCATATTTTAATTTATTCAAACTGATTCTTTCTTTATGATTCAAATTATCAAATCTTTTCTTGTTTCTTTTTTCATAATGTTTTTTGTCATTAAAAAACTTGTGGAGCTCATCCTCGGTAACTTTAAAATATGCTTCTACTAGAGGGTGGTTAGCTGGTGTAAAGTCACTTAGATTTTTAAAAACAAACAGTCTTTTATTACCGTTGGTACATGTATTGTGTGTGGTAGCATCATCTTTTGAACCGAACATATGCTTCAACATAATATTGCGACAGAATATTTTTAAGTCTGTGATTGTGTCAGTGATCACACTATTAGTATGAGGTATGAAGTTCAAACCTTTATTTAAAAGTTCCACATCATCATCTGTTAATTCAAAACTGGATAAATTAAAAATTAGCCCTAATAATTTTTGTTCCACATTTTCTTTAAAGTGGTGGGTTGAGGAGCTTCTCCTGATATCTTTCTTTTCTGTCTCCCTCTGCTCATTGATCGGGCCCTTCTTGGCCCTCTGTCTTGGTGTATGGCTAAAGGGAAAGATAGTCCAGTTGTTGATTCCATATTGTTAATATTTTCTCTAATCTTTGGTCTTACTACTGGTGTAGATGGTGTTTTATTATTGGTGCTGGCATTAGCAATGCTTACTGTGGGGTATAAATTCTGGTTCGTGGTGTCACTCATATGTGTTAAGTGTATAACGTCTTTACATTCATTTATGTGATGCATATATTTCATCCATCTAAAAAGTATATACATGTTAGTTATATTTTAACCTTCTTTACATTCATTTATGTGATGCATATATTTCATCCATCTAAAAAGTATATACATGTTAGTTATATTTTAACCTTCTTTGCTTATGTGATTGTACTCAAACTGTTTTTAATTAATTCATTTAATTGTTTTAATTATCCAATTATGCTCACTATAAAATATGTTGTCCTGATTCACTGTCTACAGGATCTGAAGAAGCTAACATTAGTGAAAGCGCTTATCCGTGTTTTATCTGTTTTTATTTGTCAATAAACGTACTTTCATTAATAGATTTGGAATTGGATGCTTGAATATACATTAACTCTGCAACGTCCACATCAAACTCGTTCCATTGCACTAGTACCTGCTTTCTAATTTTATCTTACTATTTGGTATACGTGCATTTATCAATTGGACTGACTTTGCTACTGTTTTTTACTTATACGAATCTGCCAGACCAATTTGAGGAACGAGGTGTATCAGTTTGAAAATTTTTAACTAAGATATGATGACAGACATAGAACTTGCCTACAAGCCAGGAGGTGAATACCGGGGCGTAGACAATGTCAAAATTATGCATAAATCAGGAGGTGAATATCGAGATGCAGATACTTTTAACACTATACATAAGCCAGGAGGTGAATACCGAGGCGCAGACACTACCGAGATTATGCGTAAGCCAGGAGGTGAATACCGAGGCACAGACACTACCGAGACTATGCGTAAGCCAGGAGGTGAATACCGAGGCACAGACGCTGTTACCATCACGCAGAACACCAGGGCTGAATATCGGAGCAAGGAAGCACTTGAATCACGCTTCCGGAAATTTTTAAATGGAACTTCCATTCCATCATGGTTTTTAGAAGATAACACTGCTACGAACGAAGGTGAAAAACCACTGGTTGACATGGAGAGATTAAACAGACTACTCGGTGACATTGAAAAGGACTTCTACAAACTGAAACGCTTGCAGATTCAACGAATGCACTTCGAATTCTGCCTACAAAATAATATAATACCACGTGGATTACGAGTATTTTCAATGCCCAGTCAAGGGCAGGACTATCCCGAATTGCTGGCACTATGGCAGCGTATCAACATTGATACTAGCCGTAAGTACTTACAATTATTGATAGACTTTTTTCTGCCAGAAGAAAAAATATTAACTGACACTATAAATACAAAACAAACAGAATTGTTTAATAATTTCACGGAAAGTGTGGTTAATGTATTATTTGAAAATATGTTGGACTGTGTAGCTGCTTACGAACATAAATTGTTTCAACAAAAGAAATCAAAAATAGCAAGAGATTTTAGAGATTTTAAAAATGGTAATGTCTTCACTTGGCCTAGGTACGTTCCAAACACTAATAATATTGCCAGAAATGTACCAGTTATTGTGAATACCAATGAAAGACCTTGTATCACTACCCCTCATACAAATAATGGTCATAATATAATGCATGACCAGGTTGAATCTACTATTAGTATTAATAAAAATGTACAGAAATCTAATGAAACTAATGTTATTTTTTTAAATGATTCAGAGAACATGAATGCTATAGAAACCAACACAAGCACAACTAATATAACTGATGTTAATGACAAACATATGAACAAAAATCATTTAACAACTTTTTCTGAAGGACATATAACATTATGTAATGAATCAGATAACATTTGTAATGACTCCTCAGACGTTATACACTTAACACATATGAGTGACACCATGAACCAGAATTTATACCCCACAGTAAGCATTGCTAATGCCAGCACCAATAATAAAACACCATCTACACCAGTAGTAAGACCAAAGATTAGAGAAAATATTAACAATATGGAATCAACAACTGGACTATCTATCTGTGATCCCCGGAGTGAATTTCCTATCTCCCATCCAATCATCAAGGTTCCTTTTGAAGAAGGCCAAAGAGGCGCTCTGCTTGACATGTATGGGCAGTCCATTCCAGAGTCTGGGGAGTCTCTGGGTCAGGAACCTATCACTCCAGCATGTTTTGTTCATTGTGATGACAAGATGTAGATCCCTGGAGTGTTTGGCTCTGAGGGACTGGAATTTCTTTAAGTGTAGCATGTCCAACAGCTCTGGGGTTGACATGGCCTTGTATGTTAAGCAGAGGAGTTTTTTTAGACGGTCAGCATAGGACGTCTGCTTTTGGCCTGTGATTCTTTTAGTGAGGCATTTTTGCAGCCTTTACAGTTGTTGCAGATGTCCTGAGAGGTACATACCAAATGAGGCATTGTATTCTATAATGGGTCTAATGGGGGATGAATACAGTCGGACAATGACCTCCTTTTTTCTGGATGAAAAGCCCTTAGTGATGAGGTGTGCCACATAGAAGGATTTTCTGACTGTTGTGGCGATGTGGTTATTGAAGGTGAGACCACTGTCCACCTGTGTGCCTAAGTCTCTTATCACACTTTCAGTGTTTAGTGTACTGCCACCTATGTGGTAATTCATGGGTATATGTTTTTCCTTTGGGGATAACTATACACTTCTTGGCATTGAGCTTGAGCCCATGGCTCTGGCACCAAGTATCTGTTTCTGTAAGGCTCTTTTGTAGAATATCCACATAATTTGGGGATTCAATAATGGTTCCCAGTTTGCAGTCATCTGCGAACTTTGTTAGCCAGAGTCCCTTAGTGTTGGTCTGTACTTTAGAGAAGTAGATACCAAGCAAGAGCGGTCCGAGGACTGAACCCTGAGGTACTCCACTTGTCACTTGTCACTTGTCTGGAGCTGGATTTGGAGTCAGCTACTTTTACAGTATGGCTTCTTTCAGTAAGCCAATTGGCAACCCATCGAGTGATGTGGTGATTAATGCCCAGCTTAGTAGGGTTATCTATGATTCCAGAGTGGGGGATGGCATTGAAGACCTTGGTGAGGTCCAGATAAACTGTGTGAACCACCTTACCCTCATCTACAGCTCTGCAGACTGATTTGAAGAAGTCAATCATGTTCAGGAGACAAGATTGGCCCTTCATGAACCCAAACTGAATGGGGTCCAGTGTTTGAAGGTTGCCAATGTCTTTGTACCGGTCCTGGTTTGATGGTCAAAAGGTATGGTATGAGTTATATCCTGGTAATGAAGGGGTGCTCTCTGGAGCTATGAACCATGTTTAGGTCACTGCACAGATATCGATATTAACCATTTTGAGGAGTTCCTCGTGTGAGTCCATTTTGAGGTTTAGATTTCTGGCATTGAGTAGCATTGCCCTCTGTTTTTGCTTGTCTGTATCAGTTATGGTGGTGGTTTTGTTTTTTGAGCTTTGCCTAAAAAAGGCACTATAGGGGCAGCAAGAGCCTTAGCCAGTATCTGGAATCCCAAGGGCTACAGGTGCAAACCATCTGTGGAAAAGCATCATGGCCTGTCAACCATGTCATCCCAGACAGATAAATACTGGATCCCCTTTGAATGACACCAGAAGTTTAGACAATTGCTGAAGTGAATCCTTTTGTCCTTGCACTGTGGTATCATTCTGGGTGAAGGTAGGAATCTACTCATGGCTAGGGTTATACCTGCCTGGATTACAAGATCATAGAGCTCCTCCATGTCTCTTTTCATGAAATCCAGTGAGGTACATCTCAGGTCATTCACACCAACATGGACAATGACTGAGTCATATTTGTACTTGTTGTGGAGTGGCCTGAGTACTTGGGTTATGTGGCAGATCCTGGCACCCAATAGGCAGCTAACAGTAACCTTCTTCTTGTCTATTCTGGTCAGTGGAATATCAGTGTGCCTGACTATAGCGTCTCCTATGACCAATGTGTTTGGTACATAGTTTTGCCTTATGGGCAGTGGTTGAGTGGCCTACTGAGTCTGTGTTTTGTGTCTTTTAGGTTGTGGTGAGGTGTGGAGGTTACCTGTGTTTCTGCTTTGCAGGTTTCTGCTGTTTGGGTTGATTCTTATTGACAGCCTCCGAGAATGATTTTGTGCATCTATGTGTGGGTCTTGGTGGTGTAGATGTACTGGGATTATGTGGTGTGTGTGGTGTGGAGTGGGTGTTTGCCTTCTCCTGAGTGACAAGTTCGGTCCTGGGTTGAGAAAGCTTTTCCTCCAATTTGGCTAGATAAATGCATCTCTCACAGGTTGTACGGTTGGGTGGTAGGAGGAGAGGGTTGTCAGTGTACATGAGACAATTGTTACATTGCCACAAGATGCCCAGATTCATCAGGTAGACAGGTGAGAACACCAGGTGCTGTCCCTTGGACATGCCTGAATAGACACTATTTACCTCTAGAAGTGAGGAAGGTAAGTACTAGAAGTGAGGAAAGTAAGTACAAGAGCTGTTTTCCTATAAGCAAATGAGGAAGATAAGTACAGAAACAGTTTTTTTCTAAGTAATGAGGAAGGTTAAGTGCTTACAACAAATTCTAAACCAGTGCTGATCATGACAAAGCAAATGCAAGTGCTAAAATTAAGAATCTGGCCAGTTCCAAGGGAAAAACTGAAGATGAGAATTTATGGCACCGGGAATAGTTTTATCCTAGCTAAGCAACACTGCGCGATGCTCAAAACTGTGCAAACATGGGTTTTTAAGCAGAAAGATGAAAGGTCTAATAAAACTACAGTTTCTGGCTTGAAACCACTCCTCCAGTGATAGATAGGCGGTTCCAAAGCTCACCACTCTCACTGATGAACAAAGAAACTTCCCTCTATTTTAGAAATGTCTGGGCAACACAGGAACTTACAAAACCCCCAGAATTCAGCAAACTCTGAAAAACAGACTTTACTAGATCCAGAAAGGTGGGAAATGAGTATAGGAATAAGATTTTTTTTCATAAAGTTAGATCAAAAACAGCAAATAAACACTTTTAACACAGAAAATAAGTTACCACACTTGAGTCTGTAGCCTTTTACAGTTAAGCAGATGAAAACACTTAAAAAACTAATACTCTAAAGTACAAACAGTATTTGGTAAAAAAACAGTTCAGATAAGTAGCAAAGTTAATAAAAAAGCAGTCTGAGCAATGCAGCTAGCAATTTCAAGCAGTAAAAAGCAAAACAGAGGTACTTAATCCACTCAAAGTCTCATTTTCACTATCTGCTGCTGTAGAATGTTGCAGGACACCCAGGCACGCTCTTGCTGAGGTAACATAAGTGCAAAAACCACACAAATATGGGTTTTTAAGCAGAAAAATGAAAGGGATAGAAATAGCCCAAAACAGCCAATAAAACTACAGTTTCTGGGTTGAAACCACTCCTCCAGTGACAGATAGGCTGTTCCAAAGCTCACCACTCTCACTGATGAACAGAGAAGCTTCCCTCTATCTTAGAAAGGTCTGGGCAACACAGGAACTTAAAAACAGACCAGAATTCAGCAAAGTCTGAAAACCGGACTTTACTAGATCTAGAAAGGAGGGAAATGAGTATAGGGATAGGATTTGTTTTTAAAGTTAAGTCAAAAACAGCAAATAAACACTTTTAACACAGAAAATAGGCTATTACACTTGATTGTGTAGCCTTTTACAGTTCAACAGATGAAAAACACTTAAAAAATTAATACTTTAAAGTGCAAACAGTATTTGGTAAAAAAACAGTTCTGATAAGTAGCAAAGCTATTAAAAAAGTGGTCGGAACAATGTGGCTAGCAATATCAAGCAATAAAAAGCAAAACAGAGGTACTTAATCCATTCAAAGTCTCCTTTTCACTCTCTGCTGCTGTAGAACTCTGCAGGACACCCATACAGGCTCTTGCTGAGGTAATACAAGTGCAAAATCTGTGCAAACACGAGTTTTTAAGCAGAAAGATGAAAGAAATCTAAATAGCTCAAAATGGCCAATAAAACTACAGTTACTGGGTTGAAACCACTCCTCCAGCAACAGATAGGCTGTTACAAAGGTCACCACTTTCACTGATAAACAGAGAAGCTTCCCTCTATCTTAGAAAGGTCTGGGCAACACAGGAACTTACAAACAGCCCAGAATTCAACAAAGTATGAAAACTGGGTTTTACTAGATCCAGAAAGGCAGGAAACGAGTATAGGGATAGGATTTTTTTTAAACTGTTAAGTCAAAAACAGCGAATAAACACTTTTAACACAGAAAATTGGCAATTGCACTTGAGTGTGTAGCCTTTTACAGTTAAACAGATGAAAAACACTTAAAAAGCGTATACTTTAAAGTGCAAACAGTATTTGTTAAAAAAACAGTTCAGATAAGTATCAAAGTTAATAAAAAAGCAGTCAGAACAATGTGGCTAGCAATATAGGTTCATAGGTTAATAGGTAGGTACTAGGTTATTGGCCCTATGGCCTATATAAGCCTAGCCAAAAAGGTACCCTGGCCTTACCCAAGAAAATTATTTTCATGTGCCTCTGTCGAGCAGAGCCACAGAGGTCATCCCCAAGGTGAATTTCCTATTTCCCATCCAATCATCAAGATTTTTCTTGAAAAGTGCTAATGAGGAGCTTTGTTTGATATAGATAGGTAGTTTATTCCAGAGTATGGGAAGTCGGTGGGACAGGAATCTATCCCTCCAGTATGTTCTGTTTATTGTGGTGACAAGGTTTTGGTCCCTAGAGCATGTAGCTTGGAGGGATTGGGATTTCTTTAAGTGGAGCATGTCCAACAGCTCTGGGTTTGACATAGCGTTGTATGTTAGACAGGGATCAACTCTGAGTAGGCAATATGTGATGGAGTAAACCTGGTGTTTTTTGAGACGGTCTGCATAGGGCATCTGTTTAAGGTCAGTAATCCTCTTTGTGAGGTATTTCTGTGACCTTTCCAGTTGTTGTTGATGTCTTGTGAGGTACATACCAAAAGGGGTGTTGTACCCTATAATGGGTCTAATGAGTGATGAATAGAGGGGAACCATGACCTCTTTTTTCCTGGATGAGAAACCTTTTGTGGTGATGTGTGCCACATAGAAGGATTTCCTGACTACTGTGGTGATGTGATTATCAAAGGAGAGACTACTGTCCACCTGTGTCCCAAGGTCTCTTATCACACTTTTGGTGTTAAGTAGACTACCACCTATGTGGTAGCTCATGGGTACAGAGTTTTTACCAAAGGGGATTACAATGCACTTTTTGGCATTGAGCTTGAGGCCATGGCTTTGACACCAGGCATCTGTCTCAGTGAGGCCCTTTTATAGGATGTCCACATCATTTGGAGTTTTGATTATGTCTCCTAGTTTGCAGTCATCTGTGAACTTCATTAGCCAAAGACCTTCTGTGTTAGCCTGTACTTCAGAAAAGTAGATACCAAATAGGAGAGGACCCAGGACTGAACCCTGTGGTACTCCACTTGTCACTGATCTGAAGTCGGATTTGGAGTCTGCTACTTTCACAGTGTGGGTTCTGTCAGTGAGCCAGTTGGCAACCAATCTTGTGACATAGGGATTTATACCTAGTTTAGTGAGTTTGTCTATAATTCCAGAATGGGGGATAGTGTCAAAAGCCTTGACAAAATCTAGATAGTATGTGTGAACCACCTTACCCTCATCTACGGCTTTGGTGACTGCTTCAAAGAAGTCATTCAGGTTTAGGAGACATGATCTGCATTTTTCAAACCTGAACTGGGTGGGGTCCAGAGTTTGGAGATTACCAATGTCTTTGTTTATAAGTTCCATGATGATACATTCCATGGCCTTGCACACCAGGCTTGTTAGGCTAATGGGGTGGTAGTTCCCAGGGTCTGTGGCTGCTCCTCCTTTGTGGAATGGGATAACTGTCATTGTGTGCCATTCAGTGGGCACAAATCCTGAGATGAGGCTATGATTGAACATGGTGCTTAGGTGGGGTGCCAGTTCATTCTGTAGTTTGTGTAGAAAGCAGCCTGGAATGTTGTCAGATCCCATGGATGCTGTGTTCTTGGCTTTGGAGAGTGTGTTTTTTACCTGTGCAGCCATGATTACAGGATCTTTGCATTCTTCCATTACAGAGATAGGCCCTTTAGGGGGTGAGAACGGGGTAAAGTTAACACTGAACATATCTGCCAGGATGATGGCAATATCAGTTGGTTCTTTATAATTAGTACCATTGTGCTATAACTCAGAGCAGATCTGAGTGTTGTCATTGAGATTCTTGACATAGCTATAAAATGCTTTGTGGTTGTGTTTAGAATCAGTGGCAATTTTGTTTTCATAGCTAGCTTTGAAGGATTTTATGAAGGATCTCAGCTTCTTACTGAGGCTGACCAGGGAGTTCCTCCATTCATGGAATTTTACTCTTTTTTGCAACAGTTTCTTTCTTCTGTTGTAGGGTTTGTTTATGGCAGAGAACCACCAGATTGGCTTCATTATTTGGAGGAGAGCATCTTGGTTCTGTTAAGGATAGCATGATCCATGCACGCATAGTGCTTATAGAGTGCATTTGTGTAGGATTCAGCAGTCGTACCTCTATTGTCCATCTGCATGGGTGTCATGAAGTTTGCCACTTCTGTCTTAGGAAGTGTGAAGTTGGCTTTGGAGAAATTTTTTTATGGTGGTTTCCCTAATGAGGGTGGGGGAGGGATGTGGATGTCTAGGGTGATTAGCTTGTGGTTGGATCTGACCAATGAGGAATTGAACTCTGGTGTGGAACACTGGTCACCCCTGTTAGTAATGACTAGGTCTAGGATATTGCTGCCCCCAGTGGGGGTGTGGATAAGTTGATCCAAGGTGTTGTAATTTATGATTTCCATAAAATATTCAGCAAAAGAGTTGGTACATGAGTAGTTTTCCCAATTAATGGTGGGGTAGTTGAAATTGCCCATTATTAGGGTGTTGGGTTGTACCCTAATATTTTCCAGGGTATCAAGAAATGAGGAGTGGGAATCCTGGGGCATGGTAGGGGATCTGTGGCAAGTTACAATTTGGATTGCGGTCTTGCCCAGAGTTAGTTGCACTTGGATAATCTTTGATGCATTATGCTGAACAACTAGCCTGGAGGCATGGATTATCCTTAATGAATATGGACACACTTTTGCCTTTAGTGTTTCTGTCCAGGTTAGGTGGCCGATAGGTGTGGTATGAATTATAGCCTGGTAATGCAGGGGTGCCCTCTGGGGCCTTGAACCTTGAATATCAAGCAATACAAAGTAAAACAGATGTACTTAATCCACTCAAAGTCTCCTTTTCACTCTCTGCTGCTGTAGAACTCTGCAGGACACCCAGGCAGGCTCTTGCTGAGAATTGCCAGTGGTGGGTTCAGAGTCCCTTAACATGGTAGAGCCATCTGACATACACACACACACACACACACACACACACACACACACACACACACATGCACACACGCACATACGCACGCACACACACATGCACACACACACACACACACACACACACACACACACACACACACACTACTGCATGAGGACATGCATTGAAGCACACATGCACATAGAGTTGACACTTCTCAGAGTAGATTACCTACCCATGTATTTATGTACAATACACAGTGATATGACCATTGCATGCACCACAGTGGCGTTGTGTTAGAAACTGTCTAACTGTGCTTGTAAGGTGGATGACATCTGTATGGGCTGAAACTAGGTTGGCAATGGGGGAGTTCACAGGGTAGAAGAGTCAGACAAAATGGTATAGCCATCACATACACACAGTAAAGACAGCCACAGGGGATTTGCATACAGATACACAAACACAATTGCTAATAGACATGTTAGTAACCCTACATATCCACTTGTATGTACTATAGTGCTATGTACACATGACATGCGCCACAAAGCTTATATGCCTAGGACATGACACACAACCTCTTACAACAAGTAATCTTGCAAATGCCTTCTTGGGTGGTAGGATAATGCACCAGAAATATTGACTGGTCTTATGTACTGCTCCTACAAACCTGGACAAGTGATAGAGTGAGAGACTTTCTATCAGCATGATGTCAGTCAGGTACAATGTCTGATGCTGGCATGTGTGTCATTAGGGTAACTGAGAAATATTTGGCAATGATATCACAAGAGTGCTCATTGTTAGGGGACACAGACTAAGTATAGGTTGCAAACATATGGATATTCTATGTAAATCCATACAGATGACTGGCATGGGCTATATAGTGTAACATGGTGAATGTGAGGCAGATGCCATTAATAGGCTCTTTAAAGTAATGCCATGGGTAGGGGCTCAACAGGCCTTAAAATGGTCTGACCTATATGCACAATAGTGCAAGGGAATATGCTTCACACACACACTACTATAGTTGTCAGTATTGAGATTAAAACCCCTACCTACCTAATTATTTGCACTATAGTATTACACAGTTATTGCACATGCCACAGAACTTACAGGGCTGTTAAATGTATACAGGTACTTTTAAGGTGAATTACATCAGCAGGCCTTACAAAATAGGGCAATGGGAAGTGTACTTGGTGATATATGCATCAAAATGGTATAAACCACTCCCCCAGAGGATATGATTCTCACCCAAACACACACAGGGAGGATATGATTCTCACACATGCACACACACACACACACACACACACACACACACACACACACACACACACACACACACACACACACACACAGTATCACAGTTGCCAGCATTGATTTTAGAACCCCGACCTATCTACTTACTTGTACTACAATTTTATGCAGTTATTACATGTGTGACAGAGCTAATAGGGTTTAACAGTGTCCCAAGGTACGTCTAAGGTGAATTACATCAAAGCCCTTGTAAAGTATGGCCATGGGAAATGTACTGGGATGGAATGGCATCAAAATATATTACTCTATAAACATACACACTTACAAACACTTTTGCATGCACACGTGCGCGCACACACACACACACACGCACACACACGCACACACACACACACACACACACACACACACACACACACACACACACACAAATACACACACACATTTGCCAGAACTGAAAATACAACCCCTGCCTATTCTCTTATTTGTACTATGCTGTTACATAGTTATTGAATGTGCCACAGAAATTTTACGGCTGAGGGCTGTCCAAAGGTACTGCTAACGGGAATGACATCAGCAGGACTGCTAAAGTAGGGCACTGAGAGCTGTTGTGGGTGTGAAAGTCCTCAAAATACTTTATCCTACAAACATACACACTTACAAACACTTTTGCAGATCCACACAAATTTACCAGAACTGAAAATAGAACCCCTGCTTGTCTAGGTATCTGCACTATACTGTTACATAGTTATTCATTGCGCCATGGAGCTTATAGGACTGAGAGTTGTCCAAAGGTACTTCTAAGTGGAATGGCATCAGCAGGACTGCAAAAGTAGGGTACTGGGAGGTATCAGGTGTAGAAAAGTCCTCAAAACACTTTATCCTACAAACATACACTCTTACAAACACTTTGACAGGTACACACTTGCCAGAATTAAGAATATAACCCCTACCTATCCAGTTATCTGTATTATACTGTTACATAGTTATTGCATGCGTCATGGAGCTTATAGAGCTGGTAATGTCCAAAGGTACTTCTAAGGGGAATGATATCAGCAGGATTGCTAAAGTAGGGCACTGGGAGGTGTACTGGGTGGGAATGGCCTAAAACTATTTCACCAACATGCTTACACTTGCCAGGACTGAGATAAGAACCCTTACCTATCTAGTTATTTATACTATAGTGCTATGCAGTTTTTGCATGCGCTTTGGAGCTTTTAGGGGTAACATGTGTCTAAAGGTACTTCTAAGGTGAAGAACATCAGCAGATCTTGTAAAGGCAATGGAAAGTGTACTGAGTGGGAAAAGCCTGTTAATACTTAAACCTACAGACACACACACACACACACACACACACACACACACACACACACACACACACACACACACACACACACACAAAAGGCAAGTGATGTGATATTACAATCCCCAGTACTATTACACAGCAGAGCTCACCTTCATGCTGACACACGTGACTGGCTATGACCAGTATGCCACTGTCCTCATCAGGACATCACTCTATGTCATTCAGGGTATCCTTGTGTATGACTCACTCTATGTGTGTCTCCCTGTGTCTCTCTCTTTCTCTCTATCACTGTCTGTCTCTCTCTTCTCCATGTCTATGTGTGTGTGTATGCTTGACATATTGTTATATCTTGCCCATATATATGTCTGTGCATCACATACAACAGACGCAGGTATATCACATATGGGGCCACCTACAGCTAGCTGAGGGTAATCCAGTCTGATGGGTGTGTGTAGAGACAAAGACATATATGCACAATACAGTTATATAGTCAGATGTGGGTTCTGACATGGGCTGTAATTCTCTGAGTGTAGGAGCATGCCCAGTATAACCTTCTGTTGTAATTGTGGGACTCCATTTCAGTGATAGTTGTATTCCAGTCTGGAGTTTTGTGTGCTACAGCCATACCTCTCAAAAGTAAATAGGAAGTTGCTAGAGTTACAGAGTTTGTTTTGGAAGACATTTTCTGATATATCTGATGCCTGACACTGAAATGTATTGTGTCATTACCTAGTGACAGACATCCTCAGATTATGGCAGTACTTTACCAGAAAAATACAAAATGTATGATGCACAGACCAATATTATGAGTCAAACTATACACATTCTTGCAAAATTTGGCCAGTTGAGAGGTGTGGCTACAGCCTATTGACTGATCAAGCTGTATAAGCAGTCCAGCAACTTGGTGATATACTGGTTGGGGATCTCCTGGTTGTGTGGTATTCTTTTTTACCTGAAAGTCATATCCTGGTGTGGCCATACCTCTCAACTGTACAGTATTTTGCACATTGTCCAGATGTTTGTCTTGAAGTTTCATCCAGTCTACATAAACGTGCGTTTTTATGGCAAGTTAGTTGCAAATAATTGAAGACTGAAGTTACAAACTAATGATGGACATTAATGTTTCAAACTTCATAACCTTCAGACAATTCCTGCTAATGCAAAACTCATTATTCTACCAACTTTCTCTGTTTGTAAGAGCAATATTTACAACATGTGCCTATCATTGGGCCTTAGTCCCACTTTTATTTATGACCTTGCCCAGATGTCTTGCTGTCAGAGATTGAGAGGTATGGGTGTGGGTACAGAGTGCATTCTACTGAGCTGAAATGTCCATTATATGTGTGGTATAGTCCACATAGCACTGTGATTGATATGACATTAGTAGACTATTGGCCCTGAAGCCCTTATAACCCATGCGGACAAGAGTGTAGCCCATGTTAAGACATGTCAGCACCCAGAGCCCCTGTCCAGCAGGGACACAGGTGGAATCACAGGACTGAATTTTCTGTTTCCCATGCACTTATACAGGAAGCACATCACTAGGGGTATTGAGGCACTTGCCTTGATGTGGACAGGGAGTGTATTTCACAGATGGGGGAGTGTGTGGGACATGTATCTGTCGCACCAACAAGCTGTACTGATATCACAGACCAGGTTGATGCTGCGCCTACAGGTTGATCGTGTGGGCCTTGATTTCCAGATGTGCAACAGTCCCATCAAGGCAGGGTCTGGATTATTTAGTATGCTAGACAGGGGTCACCTCTGCAGAGTCTGTATGGCATGAAGTAGCTGGACAATGCCATTGGCCTATCTGTGTAGGGTAGGTATTTGTGGTCCTGCATTCTCTTGGTGGGGAACCTATGTGGTCTCTCCAGCTGCTGCATGTGCTTTGTAAGGTACATGCTGAAGGGGGCATTGAGCAAAATAATTGGCCTCATAAGGTTAGCATACATGGCTCCTATGAACTTTTTGTCCCTGGATGGGATACCCTTACATTTGAGTTGTCCCATCTATGAAGCTTTCTGTACAACGGGAGCAACATGGTGCTCAGACATCAGGTTGCTATCAACCTGAGTGGCCAACTGCCTCACTACTGATTGTGTATGTAGGAAAGTATTGTTACTGTGATGCTATGTCCCAAAGGGACTTCCCCACTGTCTGCCATTGATGTTTTGACATGACGCTTTCTTGTTTTGCAAATAGATGGCAGGCAAATACAATGTTAGGACAAGCAGAACATATATACAAGGCATAATTGTGCTTCTTTTGTGACAACCTGTCATTCCAGGGGTATGGATGTTGGCCAGTGACATGTTGTCAGTGCTGACATGGTAAGTTGGCAGCCTTTTATAACCTGGCAGTACACTGACCTTCAGGAACCTGCTGTGCTACTAGGCACCATACCTCCTGACTTTTTAGAGCCAGACATCTGGACAAAGCCATAAGTAATTTGGAGACAAAGGCCTACAAATAGGGACCATTGTTACCTATTGGCCTTACAAACCTAGAAAGGTGATGCAATAGCAGGTTTTGCATTAGCATGTATTTTCCTAACGGGTATAAAGTCTGAAATTACAATCTGTCATTGTTTTCGGACTTTAGTCTTTTGTGATTTTCCCATGATTTGCCAGAAAACCACAATTTCATTATAAAGAGACCATAAATATGATGCAAACCTCTGGACATTCTGCAAAAAGTCTGTACAGTTGAGTGGTATGCTAGGCACTGTGTAGGTTACTCTGAGCTGTGTACTGTCCATATGTGTGCTCCCCTGTCCCTGAACTGTCCACCTTTCCTGTGGTAACAGATATTGATATCTGGACAGTGTGTACAACTCCTACTGTAGCTGTATTTGACATGCACATTAGTTTGCACTGCAGTTCTTGGAACATGGATCATATCAACCACAGTACTGTACCTAGGTTACTAAGACAAGACAGCCAGGAGTAAGCACAGGCCACATACTGACAGTATTGACCACAGATATACAAAGCTCATTGACCCGTGGATATTGTGGACATGCCACAAGTTATCAAGTTGATTGGGACTGCCCTGGGAATGTGTGCTCTGCTGTTAGTACCCTACAAACATTACTGTTACTGCATTTCTATGGGAACATGGGTGTGTGGGTGGAGCACACCTGTCAACTGTCAACATTTGCACAGACTGTGCTGATGTTCCCTTTACATTTTGGTTCCATTTAGGATAGTTATTGTGCCTGTCTTGGAAACTAAAGGCATATTACTAAAGACCACAGGTTAGATTGTAATGGCAGACATTTGGATTTCAAACTTCTTACCCTTCAGAGCCTTACTACAACTGCAAGACCTGAAGTGATATCACTGTGTAAGTCTGTATGGGAATATTTCATCATTGTCCCAATTTGTGGACCTTTGCCTGACATTTCTTTATGGTTTTCTATGGCTATCTTGCTGGGTGAGGCTGAGCAGTGAGTGGGATCCCCACATTAGCATTCATCCATGTGACCTATGACCCCCCCAGTTAGTTATCCCCCCACATATACTGCAGTGAAATTTGTCACCTAGGGGACTACTGCATACTCTGGGGAAGCCAGTATTGGGGGGACATTTCCTGTTGTCCCACATATCTGTCAGTTGTCTGCTGCTATCCCGGTAGGCCACCCCATTCCCTTGCATGCATGCAGTGATACCATAGCTATGCTACAACAACATATTACTCCATTCATTTATTGTTAAGAAGACTGACTTACCTTGTGCCTGCAGTAGTTGTGAGGACAGTGCTTGAGGGCTGGCTCTGTCTGATGCATGCAGTATACATCCTGTACATGGTAAGATACAAGTAGTGTGATGTGTGTGGCATCCATTTTACTGTGTGTGCGAGTCAGAGACAGGTGTCAGTCCCTGTAGCCTTACAGCATCAGTGTGTGTGCTATGCTTTACCTCTTTGCCAAGGTCTGGGCATACTGGGCATGCCTCCATCTGCCTACAGGAGCAGACTCAGGAGGTTTCTCCTCCAAATACCCCTGTGCTTGTGAGGGCCTTGGCAATGGTGGGGGGCTGTGTGACTCTTCCCTGTGATGTCCCTGCTGCAGCTGTTTCCACAGGATCATATTGTGTAGGATGGCACATATTATGATCATGTGTGCACATGTGGCTGGAGAGTACTGTAGGGCTCCACCAGATATGTCAAGGCAGCAGAACCATGGCTTAAGCATCCCAAACATGCACACTATAATGTTTTTGGTTTGTGCGTGTGCCTCATTATGGCATTCTTCAGTGTGTGTGTGTGTGTGTGTGTGTGTGTGTGTGTGTGTGTGTGTGTTTGTGTGTGTGTGTGTGTGCGTGTGTGTGTGTGTGTGTGTGTGTGTGTGTGTGTGTGTGTGTGTGTGTGTGCGTATTTCTGATGGGTGTCATCATCCACTGCTCCAGTGCATAGCCAGCATCCTCCACCAGATGGCCATATGGAGGCATTACAGATGTGGGAGTCATGATAACTACCAGGGCTGCCAGCACACAGATTCATGATAATGCCATGGGCATTGCACATAAACTGGCAGTTGATGGAGTGATAGCCCTTGCAGTTGACATAGACTCTACCCATTTTACCAGGTGGTGCCTTGATGTGGATGTGCGTGCAGTCTATGGCACCCAGTACCTCTGGGTAGTCTGCCTCATGGTGGAAGACATGCACATTGCTGGTCCTCTCCTCATGGATGCTGGGGAAATATATGTGTTCACCAGCATTTGTTCACATGACATCCAGGAACTGTTGGAGTACCCTGGATGCAGATGCCTGTGATACTCCCATGATGTCCCCAGTAGGTCTTTGGAAGATTCCTGTAGCTAGTATTCTTAAGGCTGCACATACCTTGGCTTCAACTGGGATGGGTTCCCCTCTATTGGCTCTGGGTTTCAGGTGAGGTGGCACAGCTTGCTGAGTTGCTGAAGTAAGTCCCTGTCCACCCTGTAGCTCTCTAGTATCTCCAGGTCATGTAGCCCCTGGTAGGTTACCCTAGGTCTGAATAGTCTTCTCCTCCTCCTCAGTCTGGGATGGTTGTTAGCATTATCCTCCTCTCCGCCCTCAGTCTCTTGCACATATTGATGTATCAAAGTGACAGCAACCCCTACCATTTTGTCAGTTAAAATTCCCAACTGTGTATACCAGTGGTGCAGGGTTTGTGGGAAAAACCAGACTGAAAGGTGTTTGCATACTTTATACTGTTGTGCTGCAAATGCTGCCTGTGTGATTGGCTGACTATGATACATTCAACCTGCCAGATATATTATTTGTACTTGAGTGCCTTTATTCTGCTTTTTCCCATTTTTTTCTTCCCATTTCCACCCCTTCTAAGCCCCACGGCTTGCAAACCCGCTGCTCAGATGTAAACCCTTCTGCTATTTCCTGTTTTTATGTGCTCTGTTTAAGCCCTGCAGCATGCTGTGCAAACTGTTTTAGCAAGTGTAAACATTGCTGAGCAGAAAAGGCCCTCCCCTGGACATGAACATGCTCCTCATTTCTTGATATAGCTAAGCACAGCTAAGCAGCCTCCGACACACCTCCTTGCTTAGCTGTAAACATAGGAGCTGCAGAGCTCCAATGTGCTTGCACCAAGCACGAGATGCCCCCTTTTCATGTCAACTGCTTCTCCTGCTTACACCACCGCATTATAGCTCCTACATGGTTAGATGCATGCGGAAAACAGTCTCCCATTTTACTATTCAATAAATTTAACTCATTTGCATACCCCACTGCCTTAGTCCCTTGTTACTGTACTATTCCAGAGCCTATGTCCTTAGCAACCACTGTTACCTGTTATTGTTTTGGTTCTGTATGCTACCCACTATAATGGCAATATTCATCTTTCATATAAAATTGTTTTTTACATTTTTTTTTTTATTTTCTGCATGATTTTGTTTGCTCACTGCTGCACTAAACTTAAACGACCAAAATCGGCCAAAAAAAAACTGATTTTTATCATTTTGAAACCGTTTTCCATGCCAATGGCCATATTTTTGGCCACTGGCATGCATAATACTCATAATACATGCTTTACTTTGAGCTATCATGCCCCCATTTTGATTTTTGCAGAAATGTACTCGGTTAGTAACTGAATACATTTCTGTAGAGGACACGGCTCTGAGAAGGATGCCTGTCAGTTTACTGAATCACTAATTCACCTTATTTGCATGTTTTTCACCTGCAAATGAGGTGATTAGCATTATTTCATTGCATCTATGTCAGAATTGTGCTGGGAGGTTTGTGCACACCCCCAGCCTTGTTTACTTGATACACTTTGTTGTTTTCTGGGAGCCAAATTGTAGCCATGACCTAATCTGTTAAGTCAACAGTTTAATGGGTTAAGGGCAAGACAACAGAGTAGCAGTGACAATGAGTCACCCTATTCCCCTTTGATTTTTTTTATCCCTGGAATAATAATTTGCCCTTTATCATGTCTTAACTGCATTTGCCACTATTTCATGGTCGCTGTAATGTAATTACTGAAGGGTTTATCTTATACATTTTTAAGCACTCTTTTATCTATGAATGTAGACTACTGTCAATTTTTTTTTGTAGTCTATCTGTGTCATACTTAGATTCTTCCTTTTTACAGTTCCCTACTATGACTTTAATAACAAATGATCCTTTGTTCCATATGACTTTCTTTGATGACCCTTTTGTTCTATTGCCATGACTGAGTTTTCTTCTAAATGACTGTAAACTCTGATGACATCATTTCTATTGTATAGTTTATAAGTCATCAGAAGACAACTTATTGGTCTATAGTTTTTAGGATAGCTTGCAGTTTCACTCTTAAGTAGGAGTATTGTTTTCCTGTTGTTAACCAGGTTAGTGTCTATTCAGAGTGCGCATACAAATAGTCCTTAATCATGGATAAATCTTCATGTAAATATGCTAATATTTTAGCCAGAAGTTAGGTACTGCATCTGGGCTTGGGGTTTCCCATTTAGGAGCTTTTCTTAACTTTGCTTCAGTCTCTCTGGCCACTACTTCATCCTATTTCATATTCTGTACATTTGAACTTCTTATTCTTTCTTTTACTTCTTCTGTCCATTAAACATCTTTTTTATGTTCCACAGAATCTTCTTTTTTTTTTGGTGGTGTTTCATTTCCTTTTGCCTTGTTGCCCAATTCTCTATAAAAGTTTTTGGTCAGCAATAAATTGCTTATTTTGTACTTTATATGTATCTGCGGATTCACTTCAGAAGATCAAAATACTGAAATATCGAATTTCAGTATCTCAAGCCCCAAGACGTCGAATCCACAGAACAGCAAAAGTTCAGAAGCGTGAAATTCATAACCTTGAATACCGGAGCTTGCCTCCCTGCTTTCATGCAGTAGAGAGGTTGTGTGTGTTTGTGGGGAGAATGGTGTGTGTGCAGTAGTACTGCAAAATTCAAAATCTCCGGTGTGTGAGATTTTGAATTTCGCAGTTTTAAGTTTTCACGGTTTTGTAGATTTGACTTCTTGGTTCTCGGGATACTGAAATTCGATATTTCAGTATTTCGAGCTTCTGAAGTGAATCCATATCTGCATATTTAAAAAAGATTTTCTACCTATGCTGATATTTTTAGTTTATTATTTGCGAAGTACACAATAGATCCTGATCTGTTTTGTTATTGTGCATTGCTTTTATAACATTTATCTTTCGGGGTATTTTTCGTGATCTGTTCCCACATTTATACTCTTCTAACAGTGGCACTTCTTATCTTAATTGCTTTATAGTTTTCTCTGTCCGATACTTCCCTGATGACATTTGATTTTTTTCCCTTCTTTTCCCTTACCGCCCTGTGTTATTGTAGTAAGATTTTATCTGTTATTAATTTAGCTGCACCATAATATATCCTATTTACTTGTTATAGCATATGGATTTCTATGAACAATCCTAATTATTGTGTTCATTTGTTTTATAAAGCTTCTAACTTTTTTGGGGGTTTTATTGACTTTCTGTAGTCTATTTCTTTCACTGATCTTAATATGTCTGTTCATCTCTATTAAATCAAGCAACTTTTCTCTTAGATTACTTTATTCTAAACTGAGGGCACATTCATTGTTCTTCATTTCCTGTGAGCATTCTACAGAAAGTTCTAGCACATCATCCTGTGCCAGATACACTTTTAGAAGCTCGAATTACTGAAATATCACAATTCACTATTTCGAGCCCATAAAGTAGAATACTGAAAAGAGCAAAAGCTCAGAAGCGCGAAATTCAAAACCTCGAATACTGGAGGTTTTGAATTTTGTGCTTCTGAGGTTCCGCTGTGGTTATGGATTCAGGTAAGTGCTTGTGTGTGTTAAGGGTTTTGGGTAGGGGCTGTGGTGTGTGTTAGTGTGTTTTGTTGCTGCAATGTGTGTGTGCGAGCAGAATGTAGGTGGTGTTATGTGTTTGTTTGTGTGTAGTGTGACCTTGGCTTTAGACTATTTAAGTAGGGGTGTGTGGGGGGTGTAGTAGTAGTAGAGAGCTTGTGTTTGTGTGTGGGGAGGATGGTGTGTGTGTGTGTATGTGTGTGCAGTAGTAGTGCAAAAGTCAAAATCTCCATTGTGTGAGATTTTGAATTTCATGCTTCTGAGTTTTCGCTGTTCCAAAAATTCGACTTTATAGCTTTGAAATACTGAATTTCGATATTTCAGTATTTCGAAGATATAAAGTGAATCCCTTGTGCCACATTCTCTTCAGTTTCATCTTGTGTCATGCATAGTTCTTTCATATGGGAACTCACTGGCCTATCACGCCACAATATTGACTATGTCAGAGTTCTTATAGTTTCCTGTTCCTTCCCTTGCTGTAAAACTCTAATTGTTCTTTTGTACTGGTTTCCTATGGAAAGCTCCAAAGTATCTTCTATGGCAACTGCTCAGATGTTTCCCACTGGTTTCTCCTTAATTTGGAGATCCATTACTCTAATCCTGCTGTGATGTTATCAGAGTAAGATTTTCTGCACTAAATCCTTCATTTCGCAGGTAATCCATAACCTCAGTTTCTGTTTCTTTAATGTTTCCATTATTAATCCTCTTTTCTACTATTCCTTTTTTTATGTTTTGTATTGTAAAATGTTCCATATCTTGATGATTTTGCCTGTATTTCTCTTCCAATATCTTTGCTGGTGCTCTTTTGTGTTGATTAGTTTTGCTTTCTCTTTTGCATGAATATTGCCCCATATTAAATATATTTTTCTTTTCCACATCCATATTTCTTCTTCAGACATCTCTTGCTCCTTCTGTTTCTCCTTACTTGGAGAATGTGATGTTTCATCATGCTGTGATATAAACTGTGTTAGACTTTCTACACTAAATCCTTCACTTTGCAGATATTCCATAACTTCAGCGTCTATTCTTTTAACTTCTACTTTATTAATCTTCTGTTCTACATTTCCTCTTTGTGATCTTATTTTTTGAATTGTAAAATTTTACATATTTGGATGCCTTTGCCTGTATTTCTGTTTGAATATTTTTGGGGCTGCTTTCTTTTTGTATTAATTATTTTGACTTTTTCTTTTGCATAAATATTGTACCAGATCAGATTTGTCTGTCTTTCCCAAGTCCATATTTCTTTTTTGTACCTTTCAAAAATCCTTAAGTGTTGTTATTTATATTTTTGCACTTCCTCAGTTGCTTCTTTTTCCAAATGCCCCAAGGTTTCTTGGTCTATATAATGTTTTTCATTAATCTATTGTATTAATGAACACACATTTTTATTTGAAGGTTCTGTCATTTCTTTCTTGTGTAAGTATTCTTCTTTCCTCTAATTTCTATCTTAATCTTTTTGTATTTCTTCTGCCTGGAAATTCTGGGCTTCTTTTATAATAGTAACAATACATAATTTCTTTCTTATCCTCAACAGTCTACTCCATCATCTTTTTTACTCTTTTTTGGCTTATCAGTTTTTGTGATTTTTGTGAACTAAAACTTCCTTCTACAAAAGGAGGGGTCATCTTCCCCTGAGCCTGGCTTAGCCCCATTTAGGAATGTTTCTATGTTTTGAGGATTCTACACTGTCATTTTTCCAGTCCTGGCATCAGTGCGTCCAACAGGATAGGAACTTTTTAATCCTGGGTCTTGTGCACCCAGCTATTTTTTTTATATTTTAACCTAATTCTGCCCATGATATTTGCCCATGATATTTGCTATATAATTCCAGTCTATATAATTCCAGTCTATATATCATTGCAGTCTATATATCACTGTCATCGGGGTGAGATTTTGTGAAAAACAAAGATCCACCTCAATAAGGTACTCACCAAGACTTGATGATGAATTCAGTTCCAGCGATACTACTCTCCTTTGCTTGCTGATTTATCATCTCTGCATTTGGATACCTTTTCATCTCTCCATTTGGACCTCTCTTAAATTCACTGGCTTCCCCGCTATGTCTATTATTGTTCACAGTAGGAATGACCAGTTTTATTTTGGGTTGTTCTATGACAAAATTCTTTATTCAACTCACTTAGCATGCAGAAGCTGGTAATATAACCAAAATTAAAGAAACATGAAAAGATGTACAGATAGATCCTATTGTGAGTGAGAGTGAATGTTAAAGAAGAGCCCCATATTGCTGTCATCTTAGTTTATCAAGAAAGATGTTCAGAAGTTTACATCTTGACAGTGTCAGTAGTGTAGCTGGTAGTACACTTAACTTTGGTGCAGAAGGATCTGAGTTCTGTTCCCTTAACTTTGGTGCAGAAGGATCTGAGTTCTATTCCCCCAGCAGGTCAATTGATTGTTGATACTGTACAGCAGCATATGAAGGGTGCTATACTCCTAAGTGCATTGTCCTTTGGATGAGATGCTAAACTGAAGCCCCATCTACTTGAGCTGGTAGTAGCGCAAGCAGATATAAATGATTCTGTACCTATTGTTAAGAGTAGAGAAAGTTCCCTGATTCCCTGGTCATAGTATAGATACCACTTCTGGTCTCCCCTGAAAAGAGGAGACTAAATCAGCCTATAAATGAAAAATACAACTTTTTCTGTTGTTTGACATGCTTAAGGAAGGATTAGGCTTAGCTTGAGACCTCACTTCATGCCTGCTTAAAATAGGAATCATGCATATTATTTTTGACTTTTGATGGCAAGGTTCGGAAGTTCACTGTAGCACACATCTTCCACTGTAACATGTTCTCAGCCTTTAAAGAGACTTATCAGTATGTTCTACTACTTATGCTGTGTAGTTATATGAGTTTCAGTGTGTGTGCGTGCGCGCGCGTGTGTGTGTGTGCACGCACATGCGTATGTGTGTGTGTGTGTGTGTGTGTGTGTGTGTTGCTGAGTCTCAGCATTCGTTTCATCTTAATATTTCAAGATTAAAACAAGCTGACAGATCATTGTGAAAATAAGAGATTCTTTGGGAAGCTTTTGTGAAAGTGTATGTGTGTAGCAGATAAAGATGCTGCTTTGTATAGAATTTGACATGCAAATAAAACAGGAATATAACAGATTCAAATATGTACTTTTAGTTATTAGATACTGCTTTGTTTCCACTTTAATATTTTCTTATCTTTTAGATTTTCCATTACTGCTCAGTAACGTTCCAGTCTACTGTAGCCCAAACCAACTTGCTATAAAACTAACGTCATGCTTGGGCCAAAGAATGTTAGACTTTAATATTCTTCTTCCAGATGAAAACATTGTAGACAATCAATGTTTTAGCCACAGTGAAGCAGTAAATTTTGATTTTACTGAATTTCAGTTTAATTTCAGTTCTACAGCAACCAACTGTCAAGCAGCAATTTCAGTAAGTACAAGATTAAATTACTTTAAATGTATGCAATATAATATATGCTGTTAATGTATTTTAAAGAAGAAATCTTCTAATCTTTTGTAACATGATGTGCTGCATCCCATTCACTGGAACATTCACCCACTTTATTTTAAAGATAACTTTTAGATGTGGGATTACAGACATCAATGTAGATGTCAGGTCTTCACCCATATTTTAGGGATTATGTCATTACTAAGTAGCAAGTACATCTAGACTTTCCTCATCAGGTGTTGGGGTTGAATTACATTGCATTTAGTTGTTTGACAAATTACAAACGCATTACATCCTTAGTCCTAGATGCAGTTATGCATTACTAGAAATCATAATGCATTGATCAGGCTTTCTTAATGTGTGCATAAGTCTACATAGTTATGAGATGTGAAGGCTACTATCAGCTTTCATTTTCCATTTATTTAACTAGCCCTTATGTGCATTATTCTACTGACCTTTCAGTGGTGACTTCAAAACAAGGCTGACACAAACCATTGACTGCCTTTGGATATCATTTATACTTGTTTATAAAAGCTGTGTCACCAAAAAGGTTTAACATATTCTCACTAAATTCCAAAGAGTTGTATTGGAACAGAATCATATTCAATTTATTTGCATTCTGCTTTTGGTTTCAAACAAAACGTGCAGTTGCTTATTATATTTTAAGGAAAAGTAATTGTTGATGTCAGTTAAAGACAGAAAACTGAAAACAGTGTAGAGTCTAACACATGTATAGAATTACAAAATACGTTAGGCCTGAAGGTACAGTAACATTACACATTTATATGCGCCATTCATTCTATGATGCAACATATTTATCATTTATTTTATGGTGCAATTCTGAACAGAACTGATATTTGTGCTGTTATAAAATAAAACACTGTAAGCACTGCAGTTATCAGTTTGTGATAGTCATGCTGACATTAATCTGACATTGTATTAGTTTGTTAATATTTTTTTATTACTTTCAGATTCCATTATAATATTTGTAAGAGAATGCATCTGTGCACACAGATTTATATAACACACTAGCAAAGCCGGGCCACCTCTGAAAATGGGCCTCTAGCAAGTTGAACTTTCCAGTAATCAAATGTCAGTAAGGTTTAATCAGGGCAAACTGCTGAAATAGTCAAAATGAAACCCATAAATGGTACCAAATGTCAAGAAAAGCAAGAATGTGATTTACTACAGCAAAAGTACAGGAAACACTTTTGTCTTGAAAATAGCACAGGTGTCATCAAATTGGTGGATGATTAATACCAAGTGTATAAATAGCTATAGAAAAATGTTGCATACTTTAATAACCCAATCATTATTTCAAAGAAATTGTTTTTACATTGCATTGAAAAATTAAAGGCATAAGTAAGAATATTTAAAACTTGGCACTTAACAGGATTAGCCTTTTAAATTCTTCTGAATCTAAAGCATTTTCTAAATCACCACTTCGCATACACAAAACCATTAATTTAAAACTCTAAATGCTTCTCTCATATGCTTTTTTTAAACTTCATACAACTTAAATTAGGACCTACTCTCATATATAGCAAATTTTTGCCTGTCCTGCTTTACCTTTGCAGTAGTCTTCCCAATATAGAATGTATTCCATGCTGAATGTTATGCTAATTACATTTACAGAATTGCATATAAAGGAACCTGATGACCTATAACCAACCTTCTTCTGTGGTAGAGGTATACAGATTTTCATAATAACATTGAAGTAGTTACAGTCTAAGCAGTTAAAGTACCTGTTATTTTAAAGTCATTATTTTGCTTAATTTCATTCAAATACTCCTACATATACTTTTGTCCTTTATTTTTATTTTTTCTCAATTTACCATAGCAACATTCTTTATTAATATTATTAAGAATGTGACTCTGAAGAAAAATGGTTCACTCAATAATAAAAGTAAATCAGCACAAACAAAGAGTGGAACCAAAACACTTTCCAGGGTAAAACATAAGCTTTAATCACATATAAAATGAAACAAGGTGAGCACTTTCACAATGTAGACATTGTCCTGGTACCCTTCAATAAACACAACACACCAAATGATATTTGACAACCTTTATTAAAACTTCCATAACATAAATTTGATTACCAAAATTTGTTAAATATAACTGGACATAGAGTAGTCAATTCTAAACACAGCATAAACATCTTTGCAATGTTAACCAGTACAGAATACCTGCTCATCCTGTCCAGTAAGCAGCGTCCATACCTTTGCTAGTTTATTTTACTTATAAACATCCTTATAATATTAATCAGGACAGCATACCTGATCATCCTGTCCAGTAAGCAGCGTCCATACCTTTGCTCACTTACTTTACTTATAAATATCCTTATAATATTAATCAGGACAGCGTACCTGCTCATCCTGTCCAGTAAGCAGCATCCATACCTTTGCTCACTTAATTTACTTATGAAGCTTCATAAACCATTCACTGAATTATCTTCAAACCAAATAAGCAGCTTCCTTACCTCCGCTTGCTTATCTATTCAGCAAAAACTCCTTGAAATGCACCACCAGACACCAGAGGGGAAACAGAAGAGGGCAAGCCTATCCCTCTTCTCTGCCTACCGGAATAAAATAACCACAATCCCACCAATCCGCCAACAAAAAAGGGAGGGTGGGAGGGTAGCAGGTTCACGCTATAATGTGATTACTTACCCAGCTACACTCATCTAAATCCCTTAAGCACCTCCCACCCTTATCTCATTTCCTTCCAATCAACCCTTCCACTGTTTAACCCTTTCACCTCCCCAACCCTTTGAACTCCCATAAATATCAACCTAACACCCCCATGAAGATGTCCCAGGACAACTTGGCTTGCTGCCAAGCCTCATTTGTCCCAGTCCCCTTCAATAAACACAACACACCGAATGACATTTGACGAACTTTATTAACATTTCCATAACATAACTTTGATTACCAAAATTTGTTAAATACAACTGGACATAGTGTAGTCGATTCTAAACACAGCATAAACATCTTTGCAATGTTAATCAGGACAGCGTACCTGCTCATCCTGCCCCAGTAAGCAGCACCCATACCTTTGCTCACTTACTTTACTTATAAACATCCTTATAATGTTAACCAGGACAGCATACCTGCTCATTCTGTCCAGTAAGCAGCGTCTGTACCTTTGCACACTTTCTTTACTTATAAACAGCATTATAATATTAATCAGGACAGCGTACCTGCTCATCCGACCCAGTAAGCAGCATCCATACCTTTGCTCACTTACTTTACTTATGAAGCTTCATAAACCATTCAGTAAATTACCTTCAAACCAAATAAACAGCGTCCTTACCTCCGCTTCCTTATCTATTCAACAAAAACTCCTTGAAATGCATCACCAGACACCAGAGGGGAAACAGAAGAGGGCAAGCTTGTCCCTCTTCTCCGCCACCAGCCTGCCCAGGCTGTTCCCCCTCACCACCAACTTCCATCAGCTAGCCACCCTTAGGGGATAAGGCCAAACATCATTTGGTGTACAATAATTACCAGGACATTACCAGCCCCTGGCAATTACCTAATGCCTACCAAAGCATCACCTGTCACTGGAGCAAGAATACTCAACCCCAACCACCAAATTGCATATCACCCTTCTCAAACAATTCCTTTCACTTGCCAAATGACACAGACACCTGAAAAACTTCAGAATGCCATTTAACAACTGCCTTGCCAACACCAACTACCCATATCAAAAGTAAGGCACCTAAACCCCATGATGGCTTTAGCAATCTGACCCCTCTTGACACTATCAGTACCCTTGAATGCCACCAACAATATGCCACACTGAAAATGCCCTATACCACAGGTCAAAAGCAGATTAAACCAGAATGAAAATGTCCTATGCCACCTGGTCAACACAAGATTAGTGACATGCCAACCCCATCCCGCATGTAGAAAATAAACTACATCAACTATTAACCCTACCAAAGTAACCCACTCAAACTGGCCAAATAAACATGTCCTACATCTGCAAGAAATCACCACTGCCCCAACTGTGCCTTAATGACCATTGAATAAAATTACCTACTACCCAATAGCCTCTCCAGCACTCAAAACCTCCACAAAACAAAACCCATTACTTTTCAAGTCTATCTCCATCAGGGCATTGACTGTTACTCACTCAGCACTCCATTTGTAACCTCAATGTGCCAACCCAAGTGATCAGGACTTCCACTGAAACATGCATTCAGATTTAAACATGCCGCAAAACCATTCTCACTATGATGACCATCTAACATATGTGATCTATATGTCTTCCCATACAAATATATCCAATATTAAGTAACTAGCAATTATCAGCATTGAAGAAAACCCAGTAGTACCCAGTGAAACCCACACAAACACAAGGAGGGCATGCAAGGCCCACAAAACTGGCTGAGAATTAAACTGGAGAACCCCTAGCTGTGAAATAACACAAACTACTACACCACTGCATCCCATGATATTTAAATATTAAAACTCTTAATTCTACTATGGATTGTACATTATCCTGTATTACAAATCAAACGAGGTCATAAAACATAATACTTATTCTAGAGTAAACAAATGGTTGTGCTTCTTTCTTCTTCTTCCGAATCATTGTGCTTGCCTTTTAACCTATCCATTTCTGATTACTCACCCAATGACCCCACCGCTTATTAAACACCAAAGCATGATCATCTGCAAACTCACTGTATCTCACCACTGGAACTGGGCACACCATTATCTACAAAGAAAATGACAAAATTAAACCTTCAAATAGGAACAAGAAGGCTCCACCTTATACCCACCTATTCCAAACTACAGCCACAGCGTTCCAAGACCCCATCTGCAAGAAAGAAAAGACATGTAAAATATCCGAAATACATAACACATTCCAAGACATCTTCAAGGACAACCTATCCTGCCAACCCAGGAAGGAATGTACCACCAACACTCCAATCTATGACAAAGCAGCCATAACTGAAGCAATGCTTCCGATGAACCTATCAAATACCCCAAGACAAATTTAACTACCAGTGGAATATATTAAAAATCTCAGAGCTACATGCTCCAAGGATCTAAACCTTGTCATTGACATGAACAAACCATGCTGGAGGGATAGGTCCCTAACCCAGTGACTCTCCAGACACTGGAATAGACTGCCCATACATGTCAAGCCTCTTTGGCCCTCTTCAAAGGAACCTTGATGATTGGATGGGAGATAGAAAATTCACCCCGGGGATCATGTCAATGTATGAAGTGTGAAACTCAAATGTCTGTCATTATTTGAACTTCAGTCCTCAAATATTTGCCCAATAGTAATCACAACCCCAGTTGAAACATTCCCAAAACATCATAACAAACAGAAAGCATCATTTAATTAAGTTTACTTTATAAGTGGTTAATCTAATATGGTCCAGAGTAACTTATAATTTGCACATCAAGTGCCACTTAACTAGATTATTTCCCATATAAACTGCAGAACTATGGTAGTAAAAGGCAAATGAGGAGCTAAACAAATCATATTTCTACATCATTTATTTTTCCCACTAGGAAGAAAACCAATAAAATACTATCACATATTTCTCGTAACAGTTGTCAATTAGTGCCAGCTGTAAATTGAGCAATTGAGTCACCACACCAATCTATCTATTATATATAGAAATACTATTACCCAATTGTCTGCTAAGTCATTATCCAAAGTCTCTTCATTTTCCTGGAGTTTAATTATTAATTATGTTTAAAATGACCAAATGCATAAGGGAAACTAATTACACATCTATGTACATTACGTATGTCCCTGCCATTTATGTAAGCACAATAATTTCTAACTCAGGGTGGATCTTCTGCATCATTCAGCATCAAATGCACTTACACTTACATTGTATTCATCACACCTTATAGCGGCTTCTAAACATTATTTTTCTAAGTGCTTTTTGCTCCCATTTCTGCCAACTATCAAGTCTCTGTCCATTCATTATCCCAAGGTAGCAAATGACACTGGTATAGCACAGGAGCAAGAGCCTTCTTGAGGGGGCTGTCATATGGGCAGCATTGAGGATTGCTTGAGCTCTTTCCAGCATTCTGGCAAGGAGGGCATTTGTACAACCTATTCCCAACACCTGGCTTGAGGATTGAGCTACCTGCATCACCATGGGGACCCACAACATCTTGCAACACTCCACATGCATACAAAATCACGACTATCAAGCAAAACACAACCCCATCCCACAATGCTCCATTTGACAAAATGAAGTCTGTCAATTGACGTCCGGCCCCGTGTAACAACTGCAATCATCCAAAACAACTCCGGCAAAACTGGGCTCCCTGGTTGCCTGAAGTCAGTCACTCCAATGCATGAGCAGGGACCAACAAATCTGGGCCAACAGTCCAAAAAAGTGAGGCTTAAACAGATTACAGCAGAAGGAAAAGAATGTATCCAACAGCAGAACCACATAGAAAAGAAACAGCTACATGAGAATCGGTGCCAGCAGGAGCAAAGAAATGCTGTGGATGAACCCGCGAAAAGAAAGCCACCCGGAAGGCATATCTGAATGTGCAACAAAGGCATCACCAGTAGAAACTCCCATGTTGCTGTCACACCACACAAGTCACAGCTATGATTCAGTTCTCCCTCTCTCATTTCTCAACTCCCTGTCTGCTCAGCCTCTCCACTGGGGCACCACCAGCCAACAAGTTGAAGCATCTACCCAACAGACACAACTGCAACAAATAGAAGTTCTACCTCACAGACAAACACCGACTCTCCCCTCCCATGCCATACAGCCCACAGAGTGCTCCTCATCCCGAACATCCCACGAACGCACCGCTCCAAAGCCTACCTCTCATGCACACACTTAAGGCAAATTTCTTAGTGAAAGCAGAAGCCCCTTTTTTTTTCTCTTCCTTTTCCTATCCAATGAAACCCCTCACAATCTGCGCATGCACCCCCCCCCATCACAAGGGTGCCCACAAGCCTGCAAAGCAGTCAACACACACTGGAAGAGGACCAGCACAGCCCCGGGAAAACCCTCCCCTCGCAAATACAAGCCAACTGTGATCGATGTGAACAGCAGACACTCTCGTCACCACCACAGATGCCAAGGCCAAGCAAGAGGCAAACACCCAACATACCCCTGCCCACCAGACACACCACAACACCCGAGACCAACCGGAAGACAGTAGAGAAAAAAAAAAAAAAAACTCCACACAACCGCAAGCTCTTATCCAGCCCTCTATGTGAACCAAACCGCTCCCACACACCAAACAGTTTCCGTTCACCCAGCAATCAACAGAAAATCAACCCTTCGTGTCTCCATGTGTGTGTCCATGAATGGAGACGCAGATAAGCAACAAATTACAGGCGATGGAATTGCATCGCCAATTCAAGGATTGTCTTTTTTTTTTTTTTTTTTATATATGCAATATATACAAAATTAACTTAAAATAAAAATGCCTAAAAAGAAGCACCGAGTAGTCAGAGCATGTGCACCGCCCCCCGACCCCAGAACCTCAAGCCCACAAAAGCGAACACGGCACATTGAAGAGGAGCTGGCACTGATGAAGCTGTACAGGACTGCCATCAGGAAACACAGGAAAACCCACCCTCCTCCTCCTGACCACAAGTATAGCCCACTCCTGACCACAAGTGTAGCTTTCCCAAAAAAAATCCAATCAACCCTCCCACCGTTTAACCCTTTCACCTTCCCAACCCATTGAACTCCCATTAATATCAACCTAACACCCCCTTGAAGATGTCCCAGGACAACTTGGCTTGTTGCCAAGCCTCATTTGTATTCCAAATGATTTTTCTTATTTTCTAGTAACGTTGAATGCCCAGTCATTGTTTACTAAGATTCCTAACCATTATGGTATTGAACCAATTAAGTGACATCTGACTGAACATAGTGAACGTGGTAGTGAATTTATTGATTTATTATGCTTGTTCATGGAGATTATACTTGAAAACAATGTATTTGAAATTGATGGGTGCTATTATTTACAGAATGATGGCATGGCTGTGGGCACCTCAAGTGGAAATAGCTTCACAAATATAGTTGTGGTGCACTGGGAAGAAAAATATATATTGGAATGTCAACAGTTTACTGTTAACATTTTATTTTGTTGATGCTTTGTCAATGATTTATTTGTTATTTGGAAAGGTGATGAGAATGAACTGTTAATATTCCAAGAATATTTAGATATGTTCACCCATTTTCTGAAATTCGCTATAACTTATTTATCCAGTGTTATTAATTTCCTTGGTATAACTATAACTAGATTGAATGACAGAAATCTGGTTACAGGCACCTATAGGAAATCAAGATATAGATATAATTATTTCCACAGGTGAAGCATGCACCACTGACATATTTTCCATAATGTAATGAAAGGACAGGGCATGAGAGTCTTTAGACTTAAAACCTCTGATGAAAGATTTAGCAAGGATTTGTGTGATTTAAAAGTTAGGTTTAAGGAAAGAGGTACCTCTGAATTAGAAAATTATATGTTCGCGAGAGAGTACGGCAAGAGCTTATTTTTCTTTGCCAAGTGTTATTGGATGGCTGAAAGGAAAGAACATGTTTCATATGGCAATAATGTTGATATGTCAATGTTTTACACTAGCAATGTTAATGCTATAACTAATGATTTTAAGAAGCATTGGCCTGTGTTAATGATCAGTCTGGTTATTAAAGAGATTATAGGTGAAACACCCAGATTCAGGTTCAAGAACAAAAGGAATATTAAAAGGATGTTGTGTTATATGACAGATAATAACAGTCTCAATTCAATATATAATATGAATGTTGGTACAAGAATATGTCCCTCTTGTAATTATTGTACATATATTATTAGTGGAACAGAGTCTGTACATCCAGATACTGGGCAGGTATTTAAGACTATGGTCTCAGCTGATTGCAACATATGTCACATGGCTTATCTTGTGACCTGTCAGTTTTGCTACTTGCTTTAGGTTGGTAAAATGAACAGACCATTTAGAGATCATATTAGACAGCATCTCTATAGTATAAAAACAGTTTCTATGAATAATGCATTATCCAAGCATGTACTTGAGAATGATAAAGCACATTTTTAAGTTCATGGTTTTAGAAGTAATCATGAAGAGTATACAAAAATATGATATTAGGAATAACACTGAAACTGCTGAAGCCAGGTGGGTCATAAAATTGAAAGCTGATAGAGGGAAGGGCTTGAATGGTAAGGTACCTTTGAAACCTTTTTTAAAAGCAAGAGGCATACATTATTAAATATTTGAGAGTGTTGTAATATAAGTTGTAATATAAGTTTTAATATGTATTATTAAGCATAAGTATATCATGAATGTGTTCTATGCATAGCTTATGGTATGAATATTCAAATAATGGTTGAATGTTTTAACTGATTTTTAATTGGTAAGGTGGGGATTGTGATTGGCTAATTGACCATATGCTCAAAGGGTTAAAATGGAATGGTTAGCTTGTGTTTGCAATGGTCTGATGAAGCAATGTCTACATTGGGAAAGCACTCAACTTGTTTTGTTTTATATGTGATTAAAGCTTGCGGTTTACCCTGGAACCTGTTTTGGTTCCACTCTTTGTTTGCATTGATTCTTTATTAATACTTCTATAGAAAATTTATATATAGGAATAAACACACAAAATAAAATAAATAGTATGCATTTGTGACAGAATATACATTAATATTTTCTAGTAAGTTACCTTGTGTCCGGTAATTATTTCCTATGACCATATTATTTGTTTTCATCTTAATAGTAGACATTTCCTTTTGACATAGAACAGAGACAGTATTTATAAACTCTGTAAATGAAGGAAAAACCTTATTTTCCCTGGCTGTTTTTTAATAAGCCCAGAAAAATGGAACATATCTGGGAGATGAATCATTAAACACCCTCAGAAGTTTAGTTTATATAAATTTATCAGACCACAATGCTTGCAAGAAGTATTGACACCCCCCAAAGATTGTAAAAGTTTAAAATCATAAACCACTTGCTGACAATTTGCCTTGATGAAGGATTTATATCTCCAACAACCAATGACTTCTTTTTGTATATAATTTCAGTTCTATGTGGAGTGATGAATGGCATATGTAGAAATGTAAGAGAAGAATTTTATTTACACCTTAAAGCAAATCATCTTTAAAGATTAAAATTGTCTTTAATTTGTACTGTGAGCCAGTTTTACACTTCTAAATCACATGACCTTGTTAAATAGCCAGTTTTAAGCATTTTAATCTGTCTTAACATTTGAGTCCAAAAGATCAATCTGTTTTAAGCTTAATGTTTTTGTTTTGGAAATTCTGTTGTGAATGCTTCAAGGAATAATGTGAAATATCATCCTTTTATCACAGGGTATTTATATATTAATATAAATAATTTCTAAATGTTTTGATACATTTGTATATGTTTATTATGTTGGATTATTAACATTTTAAATAAATATTTCATTACCAGTCTCTTGAAATTATTATTTTAAGATATGTACATGTTTAACATAAATATTTTTCTTTATTTAAGTAAATGGTTTTCTGCTGTTTTTTTTTCCCTAATTAGCTGAATAATTGGAATTTAATGATAAAGCTATCCCTTTAAAAACTGAAGCTAAAGCACGTTTCTAGGTCAGAAAATCCTGTTCCATCATCTTTCCATTCTCTTACATGATATCCCAAAACCAATATAGGTTTGTTGCAGTACCATAAGAACTTAAAATAAACACAATTTAAATATTTAATGTGTATTTTAAAAGATACTAATAAAGTCTGAATATCTAGTATTCTATTTAATTTATTATTGTTTTAAAATTGACTAAAATAATTTGTATAATTAACTGTTTATTTATAACTACTTATAAAAGTAACCCCAAAATAGTTAATATATTAGCTTTCTCATTTAAATTCACTATTGACTTTTGTTAAATAATTTCATTGTTTTTAATTAATGGTGTTCATTTTATTCTAATTAATCTTTAGACCCTAAATCAATTCAAAATACTTCACTGGATGTTGTATATTTGCTAATGAATAATCAGTGTTATCAATTGTTAGCCATGTATCACTAGCAAATTACTAAATTTTTGAAGTATACTAATCATTAATTTTAAAATCTTCATTTCTTTTTGAAATATATTTTAATTTTACAAATACAAGAGCAATTCAACAAAAATGTCAGTAATAGAAATAGACAACCCAACCTCCATCTATATTATTGTTGAATTTTATTTAATTGGTAAGAGGTTCATTAGCCAAAGCAAATTATATGAGATTTAACATATGTAAATAAAGTTTCATAAAGATGATTAGTAAGAAAACATTTTATAGAAATGTGTATATTTTTAATAATTCAGTTAAATAAAACCAATTTATTTCTTATTTATTGTTATCACACAGTCAATTAAAATATTTATTATGTTGATGTTATGTTGTATTTGTCCTTTTTAATATAAAATTAGTTTGATCTTCCTCTACTTATGTATCTGTGTATTTATTTATATAGTTATTTATTTAGTTAGTTAGTTATTTAGCTATTTTGTTGTCTATTTGAAAGGATTGACATAAAAATGTAGTCTAAACAAATCAGAGATCTGATCAAGTCTTGAAAAGCAAATTATGAAGCACAAATACCCTCCGTAGCCAAGAAAAATGACAAAACATTTTTTAACTTCATCCAAAATCTTAAAGGGATTACCCAGATATGCACAGAGATGGTTGTGGATGGTACAACCCATACTCAACTGGAGGAAATAACCAACCTGCTAGCTAACAATTTTATGTCAAACATCACCCCTTGTCCACACCAGTCATCCTCCAAAGTATACCTGCCACCATTCTTCAGCCTATTATCTCAGGAAAGCAGATAATCTCCGTGTTGTCTAAGGCTAAAACCAAGGCATCAAGTGGGCCCTGACAGTACCCCAGGTTGCCTTTTAAATAACTTAAAACATGGGCTAACAGACCCATGTAGATTCCTGTTTAACCACAACTTCCAGACAGAATATGTTCCTGAAGAATGGAGGACAACAGCAGTCATCCCTCTGCACAAGGGGGGACACCTCCATGTACATGTCTCAGCACCTTTTCTCTTATTCAGCAACTGTCCTAGCACTGTGCTTAAACAGTGATGTAGTATGTTGAATGCTAACAAGTCTTCCACATACGTATTTACACAAAACAGGAACACACATACACACATCACAGTTCTTGTACCTGTCCCTGTCCTGACTATCATCATGTAGAGTAAAATATATATGCTAATTAGTCATGTGCTTTCTCTACCATGGGAATTGCCTCCTGTAAGGCATCTACATGTGAAACAATGAAATAAATTGCTTGGCCTTGTAGATTAGCATGGCCATCCCAACACCATCACAGTGCTGAATACAGCAAAAATGCCATTTTCAACAGCCTGCCATGATAGTGGTGTGGGGAATGGAAATGCCTTAAGGGCAACAGCATCAACATACAGATTGAAGGGATCAATAGCCACCAAGGGTATAATATATTTAAGTGTCTTGATGGCATCATTATCATATCTATGAGGATCTGGGCAAGGGGATTCACCAGATTCCAAGGAATATCATTAATTTAAGTACTGTAATGGCACCAACAGAAGGGGGATTCACTTGACAGCAGGCATTCTAGCTACATGCCATAATAGCACTTCAACTATTAGAGTGTTGGGAGAACCAGGAAAAGGCAAACAGGACAGGTACAGGGACTGTGGCATGTTTGTGTGTGTTTCTGCATTGTGTACATGTGTGTATTACTGGTGATGGTGTGGGGTTGTTACTGACCACACAAGCAGCAGTTTACTAATGTGGTGTGCACAGTTATGATATTAAATGCAATTCAGAGACATGCACATGAGCTGATAATAAGGACTTCCTTGCAGTTAATATCTGTAAATCACAGGGGCCTTTTTAGCATGAGCATTATGGCTCTTTAATGAATCTGCTGAGAAAACACTTTTAAGTAATAATTGATATAATTCAGGAATCGTGCTGTCATTAGTTTGAGCTTTATGTTTACTTCTGTTTTTTAATTTCTTCCATTATTTCTGATCTATAAACGAGTTCCCCATTTTTTCTAATTTGCACTAAAATACTTTTGTATATTCCAGTTTAAAACAGCATCAGTTTAATTTTCATTTTTAGACTACTGCTCTAAGCATTCATTTTTAGCAGCAATTTAAAACAGTCTAGAATTAAATTAGCATTCATATTTTCCTGTTATCCCTGGAATAGACATAGCATTGAAGTAATTAATTCATGCTATCATTGTAAATCTAAGTGATAGTTAATGCAATACTTCTAGCGTTAGAGAATAAGAACATAATTTGACTTTTTAGACTAACAAAAACTGTAGGATCTTCTGAAAGTCTGCATTCAGTTTTTTTTTCACTTGTCATAATACATCTTTTGCCATTTCATATTTTTAATATACTTTATCAATCTTTTCTTGCATTTATAACATGTCTTTATCCCATTGCTTTCCTTTGTTGTAATACCTGGTTGAGACTTTGACATATCAATGCACTTTCATTGAGTCTCATAGGATCACATCAGAAACAACACCATTATTATTAAGGTCTAAGACTAAGAACTGATGTGTTTCTGCTAGTAACCACTATTTAAAATCCATTGATCTTGCTGTATAATCTAGAAGTCTATTAAAAAGCCTGTTTTCTTGAACTTATCATTGCTGTGAAAGTAATTTTTTCTGATTTCTATATTGGAAAATGTCAATTGAAATATATACTGCATACAGTTTTTTATTGTGTATTAAGTCTATAAGAGTAATGTATATAAAGTAATGAATTTGACTCGGGCAAGTTATTAACATCCATAATCATATGAAAAATGTACTAATTAATACTATAGAAAGTCTTGATAAAAAATATCAGTATTTTCCGAGGGGAAATTATTCCTAGTCCAAAATGGAATGAGAAGCCTTTGCATAACTTACTCATTGAAACGTGTTACTTTCTGGAAAGTTTTCATCTGTGATCTGTGTATGTATGATTAGGACAAACTCAACCTCAGCAATTAATAATAATAATAATAATAATAATAATAATAATAACAATAATAATGATACCTATTTGTTAACCACTGAACACACAGTCCCTTTTCAGAAGTGACCTGGAAACCATGTCTTGTTAAATGAATTGCTCAAGACCTTACAGTAGACAAATGAGAGCTAACAGAATCAAATCCTGTACTATAGGAACTCAAGCTTTCAGTCTTAACCTCTGCACCAACTAGCACACAATTGTGGTTCAGGTTTTATTTACATACAAACTGACTTCAATTTATAGTGACTTGGAGACAACAATATCAGATGTTTTGTATTGTATTGGATGGTGCAGTGGTGCAGCGGTTAGCGTTGTCAACTCACAGCAAGAGGTTCTCTGGTTCAATTCACAGCTGGGGTGTCTTCTGTGGAGAGTCTGCATGTCCTTCCTGCATTTTGTGTGGGTTTTTTTCTCTGGGTGCTTTGATTTCCTCCCATGTTACAAAGACATGCACCTGGAGCATTTCTCCTTGGGCCTCTAATGAAAAATTGACTCAGTCCAAGTGGGACTTTCCCAGTTAACAAATGTAAAATAAATATTGAACTAGCCTGCACTAGGAAATATGTGAATAACATGTTCTTATATGAGACCACCAATGGAAAAAATGCTTAAGGATTACAGTTAATTTCTTGAGTCTCAATTGAAGCATAACTTTGTGATCACTGTTGGTGATTTAAGCTACATAAAAATATACTTGCAGAACTATTTGCCCTATAATATCCTCAACCAAGACTCTTCAGATACTCTTGCTCAATTCAAAATGACTCGAATGATTAAAACTCCTACCAGAGGTAAAAATATTCTAGAAAGTTTGGTCTCTAATTGACCCACTCAAATTACAGATGTTTCTGTTGGTTATCTTTTGTATAATTCTGACCATAATTATTTAACCTTTAAAATAATATCTTGTTCATCAGCAGCAAACAAGAGTAATTAAAAATATAATTTTAGGGTACTGCAGCTTAGGGAAATTCTAAAAACTATCAAAGCAGTAGATTGAACTAAACAGGAAACTATACATAGAGAAGAAGAATACTCTTTCATGAGTAAATTTGAGTTATTTCTATGGAAGTACTGTATCAAAATAAAGCCTATAGAAAAAGTACATTGCCATTTCAGTGAGAGTCTGGATTTTGTAAACATTAAAAAGCAAAGAAAATGATATTTTACAAATACAGGAGGAATCATACTACAAATAATAAAACAAGACTGACCTCAATAAGTAAAATCTTTAAGGGCTTTCTGAGAAATTAAATTATGAAGTAACACTAAAATCATTTTAGGTGAATAAAAAACACATATATTAATATGAAAACTAAAAGTTATAATTCAATATCATCTGTAGTTATGGGAGGAAAAATTAAATCAGATAAAAAAAGATAGCTGATGGATTCAGTAAATTATTTTCTCAATGTACAATTAATATACATACTCAGCCTGATTTTGTATCAACTTTACATTTTTCATGTTCTACAATTGTTGCAGAAAAGGTTTGTGATGCATTAGGAAAACTATGTAGCAAGACCTCCATGAGACCAGGTAATATCCCTGCAGCCCTGCATCACAGACTTCAAAATCACGTATTGACTTTGTTAAATTTCATTAGCAACAGTCTACTTTTTAATTGTATTTTACTGCCTGTATGAAAAAGTCCACTGTTTTTCTTATTCAAGAATAGAGGCAAATTGGACTTTTCCTAATTCCAGTCTATTAGATTAACATCAATACTATGTAAATGTTTTGAACATATTATGTTAAGACTACTGCAGAACCCAACACGGTTTTAGTCCCGGCAGGTCTACACTGACTAATTTAGTTGCGTTTTATGACCAGGTGATTTTAACACTCAACAATAATATATCAGTCAGTGCTGTTTTTACGAACATAGCTAAGGTATTTGACAACCTTTCTCATAAGTGTATTGAATTTAATTCTTAGGGAATATAAATTTTAATCCATTTCTTATCAACTGGATTAATAACTGCATATTTTTTTCATATGCTATCCGCCTTTGTTAAAGGCTATCTCTCAGATTGCCTGTTAATGCCTTCCAAAGAATCATAGGGGATTGTGCTGGGCTCAATTCTGTTTAATCATTTATTTATTGAATCTGACTAATAATCAATGTTGCCAAGCAAAGTATGATGAGGATTGTAAGGATGGCCTTTTATTGGACCATAATGGGGACAATTCATCGATGAGTGATTTTTTATAACAAATTACAGCTTAGGGCTTAGGCTAAGCAAGTTAACCTGAACTTTATTACCAATAAATGTAAAGTTATATACTTGGGAATGTCATTACATAAACCTAGCCTCTTTTTTAGTGGGGATAATCTTCATGAGACCTGTGAATATAAGGATTTAGAAATTATCATTTCTGATTTTTCATTTAATAACATTGTAAACAATATTAGAAAACATATTTTTTATATCAATATGAAGGAGAGATTAATTAAACTTAATATTCATCCCATTTTTAAAGATAATAGTTTATTTTGTACCTATAACAGTATAAAACTTGTTCTCATAGAAGCAGTTCAAAGGAACTTTACAAAGAGAATGCATTCTGTTAATGATCTTACCTATTTATACTGCTGTAAGCTCTAAAACTATAGTCAGTACATTACAGACAGACTATGGAGAAAACTATCATTGTTATAAAATGTTATTTGCTGACTACTTACAGGACATTTATAACATCTTTCTTTCTTCTAATTTTCATATAGAGAACTATGATATATGAACCTTAATATTTCTAAGTGCAGGTTTACAATTAGAATTAAATTCATAATGCAGATTATACTTTGAATCTGGAACAGAATAACTGTTGTCACAAGAAACTCACCAAGTATTGCCTAATTTTGACAGATGGATGGCTGATGAGGTAGACAATGTAGTGTTTAATGATTCAGTGTTCTGTTATGGCCAATGACCCCGAACGCTATGAAATTAACTTATAAGAAACTCATGAAAAGTTTAAGTAATTTCTGATGAAATTCTTATATTAAAGAGAATAAAAGTGCTAAAGTAGAGTGTTGTGAATGTTACTTCAACTGAGTTTTTATTTTAGTTTAAGTAAATCAGTAAAGTTTACTAAAGCCTTAGCAGATGCTGACATTCTATGTTTGTTAATTGCACAAGTTTATTTTTCATTAATTATGCAGTTATAGTTCCCTGGCATTCTTATGAATTCAATGTTAAGGTTTTCAGATAATGTCTACAGAGTTTAGCTTCAGGATCCAGAATCCAATACATATTCATTAAGATTTTGTTTGTTATTGAGTAATGACCATAAGTATTATATCTTTATCATCATTGTACAAGTCAATAACCCTGGGGAGTATAATAGTTTCTCCATAAGGTCACTACTCCTCTTATCTTTTCATTAAAGTTAGAACCTATTAGTAATGTATTTAATATACTATTATACCATGACCCCCCATTAATATTCCAAAACGTGCACGCTGATTGGCCAGCGTGCACATTGTAAATCGACTTATACTAATGGAAAAAGGTCCGATCATCCGGACTTTTTCCATTAGTATAAGTCTCTTTTAAAACACTATTTCGCTATGTTAAAAGAGTTTAACATAGCGACACAGGTTTAAAAAAAGAAACGGAGATCTCCGTTGCTTTTTTTAAAGCTGTCTCGCTATGTTAAACAACTTTAACATAGTGACACAGTGTGTAAAGCAACGGAGATCTTGCTTTCTCTGTTGCTTTTTTTTAAACCTGTCTCGCTATGTTAAATGGGTTTAACATAGCGAGACAGCTTTAAAATAAGCAACGGAGATCTCCCTTGCTTATTTTAAAGCTGTCTCGCTATGTTAAACCTATTTAACATAGCGAGACAGGTTTAAAAAAAAAGCAACTGAGAAAGCAAGATCTCCATTGATTTTTACTGTTTCGCTATGTTAAATGGGTTTAACATAGCGAGACAGCTTTAAAATAAGCAACGGAGATGTCCGTTGCTTATTTTAAAGCTGTCTCGCTATGTTAAACCCATTTAACATAGTGAAACAGTAAAAAGCAACGGAGATCTTGCTTTCTCCGTTGCTTTTGGCCACAGCTCTGATGTACTGCGTAGGCATGCGCAGTACATCAGAACTGCCGCGGATACCAGCCAGCTGCGGAAGGGCAGCAAAGAGACATTATACAATGCCATTATTTAAGAAAAGTAATTATTTCTTGTCTTAAATAATGTCACAGTATAATAGCAATAACCCACTTCTGGGTGTGGGTAATGCAGGATTTACCCACGGTTGTCTTTGTTTGGTCCCTCGGGCTTCGCCCTTGGGACCAAACCACGCCAACCGTGGGTAAATCCTGCATTACCCACACCCAGGCATGGGTTATTGCTATAATATTGTCTGGCAAGAAACAGTTTCTTGTAAAAAAGGCAAGTTGCATTATCATCACTGCTGAGGTAACTTACATTTAAAGAAACATAGTTAAAAAGGCATTTAATTATCATTCACTATTATCAGTCACCTTTATAATTTTACTTCCTCTTCTATTATCTCTGCAATAACCCCAATCTTTGGAATGGTGGTTACATAAAAACAAAAGACAATACTGCCTAAATGTTAAATTTATTTGCGATATATAAAAAAAAATTAATTAACAATACTAAAAGTAACTATATCAAGTAAAACAGTTCTTTTTGATAAAACCTAAGGTTCCTAGTTTGAATAAGAATCTCAGCAAACTTACATTTACAGTTCTCTTTTCATCTCGCTCTTATACCAATTTATATCAATTGTTCTTACTTTAAATCTCTATAAATCTCATCAAGCAAGTGCTTTATGTAAGTATTCTGTAAATGTTTTATTAAAAAAGTCTAGATAATAATGGATAAAAAGTTCCATTTTAATTTCATCTCCTTTATAGGTACATATGTTCATAGGAGGTTACTAGGCTAGCGGCTCTAGAGCCCTTACAAGCCTAGCCATGTTAATCCCAAGTTGCCTCAATTGTCCTTGGTTAAATGGACATATTTCGGAGAGTAAGTCTACGATAAACACTGACTACCCCTGTCCATGAGGGACATGGATGCCACCCCTGGGCGAAATTTGCAGTTTCACAGCCATTTGTCTAAGTTGCACTTGAATAGGGTCAGCGAGAAGCTCTGCTTCATGTGAATTGGAAGTTTATTCCAGAGTAGTGGCAATCTCTGGGAGATATATCTGTCTCTCCATCATGTTCTGTTACTGTCACAGGCTAGGTTAAGATCCCTAGAGCGAATGACTCTTGTGCCATTTGACTTGTGGATTTGCAGCATATCCATCAGGGCAGGGTCAGAGACTGCCCTGTAGGCCAGGCACAAGTTGCCTCTCAGCAGCCTATATGATACAGAGTACAGTGACAGGGCTTTTAGTCTATCCATATAAGACATGATTTGGAGGCCCTGTATTTTCTTGGTAAGAAACCTTTGTGGCCTTTACATCTGCTGCAGGTGTCTTGTGAGGTACATGCAGAAAATAGCATTGTATTCTATTAATGGTCTTCATGAGGACTGAGTACAGGGGTTCCTATTTTATAGTCGAAGATTCAATCCTTCGAATGCATCTTGATCAAACTTGAAAGCACGAAAGAGCAACATATTCCCTGAGAAAGAAATCGCTTGACTGCCTCCATTACTTTGCCATTTTCGTCACTATAGTGTGATCTTGGAGTTGGTATATTTAAGTAGGGGGGGGTTGGAGGGGCACAGCCCCCTACATCAGGTGGTGTGGGGGGCACAGCCCCCCACTTTATGTAATGTTTTGAAGTTTTTATTTTTATTTTTTTGACACAAGAGTGTTCGGGATTGTAAGCTTCTGCTTACATGGGAATGATAAATCAGTGTTCACTTTTTTAAGTGTTCACTGATTTAATGTAGACCCAAGTACAGTTGAATTATAACATCCTTAGACCTGGATGTGGTGCCCTTACCTATGAGATGCCCAACATGGAAGAATTTCTTTACCACTGTGGAAACTTGGTGGTAGAAGTTCAGATTGCTATCTACCTGTGTTATGAAGATCTCATACCACTGGGTTTGAACTTAGGGGGTGTTGTCAATATTGTAATTAGCAGGGAATTTCTTTTTATCAAAAGGGATAAACACATACTTTTTGTGTTTAGGTTTAGACCTTGGCTTTGGCATCAGTCATTTGTCTGTGTTAGCCCATCTTGTAATATGTTAAAATCACTGGGGGACTCAATGATTGCACCTAATTTGTAGTAATCAGTGAACCTAGTAAGCCAAAGGCCATCTACTTTGGCCTGGGCTTCTGAGAAATAGATTTCAAACAGTAAATGGCCGAGCACAGATCCTTGTGGTATGCCACTGGTGATGGGTCTACTGGTAAAGGTGGAGTGACCAACTTTGACTGTATGTGGTCTGTCTGTGAGCCACTTGGCTACCCATCTAGTGACATAAGGGTTAATCCCCAGGTGGGACAGTTTCTTGATGATACCTGAGTGGGGGATTGTATCAAAAGCCTTGGCTTGGTCAAGATAGGCAGTATGCACTGTCTTAACTTCATCCAGGGCTTTGATGACTTTCTTAGAGAAGTCTACTAGGTTTAATAAGCATGATCTACCCTTAACAAAGCCAAACTGGGTTGGGTCAAAAGTTTGAAGGTTGCTTATGTTCTTGTTGATAAGGTCCATGATGATTCTTTTCATGGCCTTGCAGATGAGGCTGGTTAGTCTTATGGGTCTATAGTTTCCAGGGTTGATGGCCCCCACTTTGTGCAAGGGGATTACTGTTGCTGTTCTCCACTCTGCTGTTACAAAGCCAGTTCTCAGGCTATGGTTAAAGAGAATGCCAAGTGGGTCTACTAAGTTTTGCTTTATATTGCTTAATAAGCAATATGGGATGTTATCTGGTCCCATTGTGGCAGTGGTTTTGGCCTTGGAGAGTGCAGATATGCCCTGATCTCTGGAGATGTTACGCAGAGGAGTGGTGTCAGGTATGGCTGGTGGGGACACCACTCCTTTGCCTAACATCTCCAGAGATCAGGTCATATCTGCACTCTCCAAGGTCAAAATATCTGACATGGCTTAGTGGTAAATTACTTTGGCTATGGTGTGCAGGGTCCTGGGTTCGAGACTTGCAAAGGCTGTTTATTTACCCTGGGGATCACGTCAGTTGCCCTGCTAGACAGGGGTCCAGGGAAGTAAATATTGTGGGAAGAAGAAGCCAGGGAATTCTTATGGCTAGGCTTGTACAGACCCTAGGGCTGATAGCCTAGTACCAACCTATGGACCTAAAATCACGGCCTCAGTGGGACCAGATAACATCCCATATTGCTTATTACACACACACACACACACACACACACACACACACACACACACACACACACACACACACACACACACACACACACACACACACACAGGGTGGGGGGAGGAAGTTACAGTTGAAGTGGTTAAGTATTCATTTATTCAGCAAGCTTTAAATCCAGGTAGCATTCAGATAAAATGGTTGAAAAAAGAGAGCTCACATAAATGATTAAGTTCATATTTGTGTGAATGCAATATGGCTGAGTGCAAATTTTATATAGTGCAGGTAAGTTGGAGTGTGCAGGAAAATGAGTGTTTGAATGAAAAAGTGGTGGTTGTGAAAATGTGCATGATCATGTTATAGTGGTCAGTATGTATGTGCAAGTTTTCATAGGTTAGGCTTAGAGTAATGGTTATTTAATTGGATAGATTTAATATTGTACATTTGGTATTGTGTGTGTCCTGTGCCCTTTTTTGTTATATAATTGTACTGTTAGTGAAACAGTTTTTAACAGCATAAGGTATAAGGTTGGAGATAGGAGAGAGGTGGTTATGGTTAGCATATGTGCGATTTTGCAGTTTTTACTTCTTACGTGTTTTTCATTTATGTTTTTGATCATTCATATGAAAATTATGTAAAGCAGCATCATCAACCCTACTTTTCCTATTTTCTGCATGGAGTTGGGCTATAGCATCAACTGTCACCATCTTTCTTGATTCAGTGCTGCACCACTAACTTCTTAGATGGTCTTACCTGACTGTTGCAGGGCTTCTGTCATGCAATCCATCCATCTTTTTGTTGGGTGGCCTCATTTCCTGTTGTTTTCTTCCTGTTTTACCCAAATCTTTTTCACTAGATTGTCTAATGCTTTTCTGCACATGTGCCTGAACTATCGTAACCTGTTCTCTTTGATGTTCTCTGCAAATGGAACTAATTTGGCTTCTGCTCTAATGTCCCCATTTCTTTATGTATCCTACAGTTTGCATCCTAACTTCCATCTCAGGCACTTCATCCCCATCACTTCTAACTTTCTAAGCTGTTCTGCCTTCAGTACCCAGGTTTCTGTACTATACCATAGCAATGGTCACACCACTGTTTCTACATGTTACTTTTCAATTTCTTTGACATTCTTTCATCCTACAGTACTCCTGATGCTTTGGGTCAGTTGGTTGTAACCCTCCTGATACTAGCTTTGACATCCTCACTTAGACTTCCCTTCTTCTCAACAGCACCTCCCAGATACTTGAAGCTGTGAAACTATTCCACCATTTCACTTCTATCTCAGTTTTCAGCTTATTCTGATTCCTCCATTTGCTGCCATGACAACTTTCTTGTCTGAATTTAGTTTCATCCCATGTGGCTTCAGTTTTCCATTCCATTCCTCTATCCTTTGCTGAAACTGATGTTCAGTCTACCTGTAATGCCACAACTTCCACATATCCTAGCTTTGTTGATCTGTCCTCTCCAACCTGTTTGCTAATGTAGTCCATCACCAGTACGGGCAAGAGTGGTCTCAGAGCTGAAGCCAAGAACTAAAGAACCAGCCACAGGTAAGGCAGTATTACTCAGCCAAAAATATTTTTTAATACATTAAATTACACCAGAAAAATAAAAACAAAATACACAGGATTAAGCGCTTTTGTCTGTTTTTCCAGGCTTCATCAGAATACAGCCTATCGCATTCATTTAAATATCCCACCATATAAAACACATGACTGTGCTCAACCAATCCAGTTTAACAAGTTTATACAAGTAGGCAGACCATCTTATACCATGTAAAATTATAACTTAAGGATACATCCAATAGAAACATGCTCATTCAAAACAGGCGGGCCCATGGCATTTAATCTCAGTTGCCACCGCAACTCACTATCTTCAATAAAATCTTCCCAAGGTCCCCTCTAGGATCCTTCACAATGTGATCTAAGCCAAAAAAAAGTTGTGTTTATTTTAATTCTCATTATGTTTTGCCAAAGAATTGTCCAGATTCTTCTTTCTTATGCCCAAAGAATGTTCATATATTCTTTCTCTCAACCTTCTTTGTGATTTTCCCACATAAAACCTGTTACATTTTTGGCAAAGAGCTAGAAGTGTTTTATTTTATTTATATTTTTATATTTATCTATAGCATACTACACCATGCTTAGTCACCATTATGATAAGCAGTATTATATATTTTTTTCTGTTTTGCTCAATAATTATCATCCATTTTCCTTTTTTACCTACAGATGAACTCTACTCATGTAACCTACAGTGTTCCTGTCTGGTTTAAATATAATACCACCAATCAGATTGTCATCATCTATAATGATATCCTGGTGACCTATAACTGCTCTTACCCACTGACAATGAACGCAAGCCTTAATATCGGTTTGAATCCATATCTAAGGTATGGTCAGCACTTCTTTTATATAGAAAATGTTATCATTTATTGTGCAAATATCTATAGACAAACTTTGTTTTTCTTTCTTTTTTCAAATGTTTTATTAAATTTTCCATGAAAAGAATAAGAGACAGCAAATTTAAAAATATTCTCATTCTAAGACAAAATAGTAACTAAGTGGAACTATTTACAATATATACACAGGCCTGATGTAGAACTGCAGATCACAAGTAAAATAAACAAGTTAATTTAGTGTAATGTATCAGTTTAGAAAGAGTTGTTGTCCATTTGCAGAGTCTCAGTAAGTGATAAAACTTTTGTCCAAGGGTTATTAACAAATGCCTTTGGATAGATTCTATGTTCTATGGTCTTAGTTTCTTTGATTGCCGGGTCTTTCACTGAAGACAAGGAATCTTTGACGGTAGGTGGGTAGTTAGTTTTCCATCTTCTGGTGATGTGTTTTCTGGTGATAGTGAGTACTGACCACAATAAATATGAATTATTCTTATTCAAAGAGTAACCTTCATTTACATTGAAAAAAAAATAATGATTAGGACAATGAAAAGGAATTAGTGAATAAAGCTTTGAGAATGTCATCTATGCTATTCCAATAACCCTTTAATTTAGCACAATCATAAAAAGTGTGTACCCAATCAACTTTAGTATGTTCTGTGTATCTACAGCAGGATGCATTGGAGTTATTATTAAATTTGACTATCTTGAGTGGTGTCAAAAATGCCCTATGAAGATATTTCCAGGTGAAAATACTCCAGTAATGAGACCATGAAGTATGCTTGATGGATAATATATATTTTTTGTTTTTCATCATGTGAGAAATTAAAATAAGAGCATTTAAATATAAAATTCCAATATTTCTGATTTACGCTATTCTTATAAACAATTAACGTCATATTGTTTTGAAATAATATTATCTGTGTTGAAACTATTGTATAAAATTTCACACATGAAAGTTATCATCTTTGACCTTTCCTGATAAGATGAATTTTTAAAAATTATGCATAAATCTTGGGTATAATTTAAGACATTTTGTAGAATTAAACAGTTTTGGGGAAGCAAATTATGCTCCCCGGGACTCAGCAAACTTCCGTGCAGGAATAGCTTATTCTTGCATGGAAGGGACCGTTTCCATGCAGCACGGCAGTGGGCCATGCATACTCATGAAGGCATACTGTAAAACGGACACAGTTCTGTGTACAAGTGCAGGGGGTGTGTCTGAGAGCAGTGCTCTCACAATACACATGCCCCCTGCACACCAGAATTGCCATACTGCAATTTAAATCAAGTGAGAATTCCCCTAACACCCCCAACCCATCAGGGTAAGAAATCTGGACAAAGCCATAAGGGACAATCATCCCTTACAAAGCCATAAAGTTTATAGAATAGCAGGTTTAGCATAAGCATGAATTATTGGCAGGGTATGAAGCACATAGTGCATACCTCCCAACCCGTCAGAGTAAGGAATCTGGACAAAGCCATAAAGGACAATCATCCCTACAAAGTCATAAAGTTGATAGAATAACAGGTTTAGCATAAGCATGAATTTTCAACATGGTATGAAGCACATAGCGCACACCTCCCAACCTGTCAGAGTAAGGAATCTGGACAAAGCCATAAGGGACAATCATCCCTAGAAAGCCAGAAAGTTGATAGAATAACAGGTTCAGCATTAGCATGGATATTCTGAAAGGCACGAAGTAAAAAACACAACACATATTTTTTTTCACTTATGCAGTAAAGTTTAAGCATAGTGCATGGGTGTGCCCTTTGCTTAGCTATGCTTAGCTCAGCTGAAATGGCAGGATAAGTTGAAAAGCAATAGACATCCAGCATAAGCATAAGTGCAATAGTGTAGTGGTTATAGCACCAAAACCTTTTCCATTTTGTATGTGTAAACATTACAATTTTAATTTATTTGTATATTTATGTAGGAAGTAACTCATTTTTCTCAACTAGAGTAGTGTATTAGGCCCAGATGTGAGGTGTCAGTGTAATAAAGTAGTACAACCCCAATATAAACACGTGTCCCATACAGTATAGTCACACAAGAATAAATGTAATTACAGCACATTGGGGGATGTCAAGGAAGGTAAATAAATCTATATTATGTAATGAATGATGAATCACTCCTATACAGGTGGTAGTCCAATAAAATAAAACATAGGCAATGCTAAGCATTGCTCAGCTATGCTGACAGGGGGTAAGCATTGTATACATATGAATACTAAGCAATGAGTAGCCCAGCTAAGTGGATTTGCCCATTGGTAAGCAATGCTGAACCTGCACCTTTAAGCACTGCCATCCTTAGCTAATCAGGTTTGCCCATAGCTTAGCTTTGCTCAGCATTTTCAAAACCATCCAATCACAGCAAAGGGTGGAAAATTGGCTGTATTTAAACCCCACAGGTGGGAATACAGCTCATAACTGGTTGTAGCTCTCCACTGTAGGCAGTATGTCATGTGTTGGAGAGGGCATGTGCTTTTGGGCACAGAGCTGGGGCATACAGGAGTCCAAGATCATGGTAGGACTCCTGGTAAAAAAATATGATGTGATACTGGTGCAGGACCAGTACCAGGGCTCCCAATATAAAGCTGAAGCCTGGGAAAGTTTCACCCGTGATCTCAACAGTGCCACTGGTATCTCTCGGACTGGTGAGCAGGTCCAGCACCACTATGCCAACTTGAGCACTTGGAACAGTGGGTCAAAGAAGCAAGAGAGAGGGGAGATGTCCCAGCAGTGTGTAAGTATTCATAGCAGTAACTGTTTACAGCAGTCCAGCCTATGTATGTGATGGATAGGTATGCATAAATGTTTCTCTATTTTCATTACAACTCCAGCTGAGCATGCTGCGAACCAGAAAGCCCATACCAGTAGGTTGCAAAGGCTGTGGTGCAAGGCTGGTGAGTAACGATCCTGATTGTAGTAGTCATACGAAATAAATATAAAGGAGTAAAATGTCACCTGTCAGTAAAAAAAAAAATTGTATGCTTTGTACTGAATAAACCAGACAATATAACAGTAATAGTCCCATACAATCATATTTAAATAAAAGTGTAACTGCCTGGCAATAAAGTTCTAAATCCTGAACTGGTTACGTTTACTCTAGTATTGTATGGCATGAAATGTTGAATTCACCAAGATCTGATATCTGAATAGTAATGTTGTGTTAACCACTGTTTCCAGCACTGTGCTACATAAAAATATGTCTAGAATGTCTGTATAAGAATGTTGTAATTACAAGGTCAGATTGTACAACCAAGAGAGACTTAGACAAAAAAAAAACATTGAGCAAAGACATGGTAGCTTCTCAATAGCTCACTCTGATGCTGTGCAAGTTGTTGTATTTTCAGCAGACAGATCCATGGTTTGAATCCTGGGAGTGGTAGTAAGGTGTATGCATAATTTTAACTAGGATTTTGGGAATATGTGTAGAAAAAGTCAGGCAGTGTTAACAAACATTCTCCCACAGGTCTTCCACGTAAGAGAACTGTAACTGCCCTGCAATAAAAGTCTAAATCCTGTGCTGGTTGTGTTTACTCTGGTATTGTATGGCCTGACATGTTGCATTCACCAAGATCTGATATCTGAATAGTAATTTTGTGTTAACCACTGTTTCCCACACTGTGCTACATAAAAAATATGTCTAGGAATGTCTGTATAAGAATGTTGTAATTACAAGGTCAGATTGTACAACCAAAACAGACTTAGACAGAAAACAATGAATAAAAAGACAGCAGTTTCTTAATAGCTCATTCTGATGAAACACAAATTGTTGTAATTTTAGAAGACAAAGCCATGGTTCGAATCCCGGGAGTGGTAGTAAGCGGTATGCATAATATTAACTAGGATTTTGGGAATATGTGTAGAAACAGTCAATTAGTGTTAACAAACATTCCCCCAGCAGGTCTTCCAGTTAAGAAAAGTAGAAAGTAGCTATAAGGCGGTTGAATTATATATACACTGTGTGCAAACATACCAGTGGCCAAAGTAAGGCCATTGGGTATTGTAATAATACCTGTAGAGTAATGATTATAGAAATGATCATTAAAGTTGTGACTACTGCAAGGATATACAGGTTGTTAATTGACATCTATTCCCACCACCATATCTGCAACAATAATCTAAATGCACACATCAATGGGTATGTTTTACACCAAACCTATTGTTGGGACATATGTCCTATTGTTTAACAAATATTGAAATGTGTTTCTATTAATGTTCCATGTTGAAATACTATTATTGGTGGCTTGTTGTTATCAATGTAACCTGAATGGTGTTATAATGGCCACTGTGGTTCCATATATTCATGTATTCTGTCTGCTATGCAACTGTTCCAAATCTTTTGTTTTGGGTTAATGGGAATATCTATGCATGCTGCTGTAACTAATCCTGGATTGTGTTGACTATTACTAACCCGCATATGTTCTAAAACTGCAGCACCATAGCACGTTTGGGACGGCCGATCCCAGCGGACTCACAACTCCTACCTCATCTGGCTATGGCACCAGGCCCCAGCACATCTGGGACCCACCTTGGGGACTCCTCTTCTGCTGGTCCTGCACTACCTTCTGGTGGAACAGCCTCAGGGGATGGGGCTAGTTCACCTCATGGGAGTGGGCACAGACAGGATACCATCACACAAAGCCAGGTCTGGGGATTGGTGCATAGCGAGCTCTGAAAGGAGCGTGGAGGTCTGTTATACCAGCTTGAGGGCCACATAGTGCAATTAGAGGGTCAGTCTGCCTCTCCTGCTCAGCCCCCACCACAGCCACCTTCAGGGCCATGAAGGTGCAGCGCTGACTGCTCATTGGTGGGGACCTAAGTCCCACTGTTTCCTTTTGGGGACTCATGGGTTTCCAGTTTCCAAACACCCCTCCACGTCCAAGGTGTTTACCTCCCACATGTGTCATCTACCACCACTGTATGCTGTCTTGTCTGTCTTCCTATCCAACCTACCTCCCCATATATACCTACTATCCTTCCCCAACATCCCACTGTCACCTTAAAAAAACGGCAATCTGTTCCCCCCCAAAATGTTTTCCCTATACATAGCTGTCAATTTCGCACACATGTCCACTGGACACATGTAATCTGATCTAATTGGCTTCACAACAAATTATTGTTCTTCTCACTGCTCTCTCAGGAGTTTGAGTGTCCAAATATACCTCCAAATTCAGTATATATGCACAGTTATTGCTGCAGAAGAAATGGACAGCTATGGACCCTCCCTACACCAGTCCTGCACATCCCTATCTACTTTCCCTATTGTCTTTCCCTCTGCGTACCCCCTTTTTTCACCACTTTCCTATCACCCCTTTTTTCTTTTCTTTAAAGGAAATTAACATGAGGGCAAGCAGGATAACACCTGTTTGGGCGGTGCTAAGCAATGTCTACACAGCTTAAGAACTTTTAAGGCTAACTGTCTGTAAGCATATTTAACCATAAGTTAGCATTCTTTACTGCCAAGCAAACCTGTGCAAACCCACTTACAACTGCTTAAAAGTGCCTTAATCAATCAGTATCCAACAGCCCTTGTTCCACCCAGCAACAAAAGAATCAGCCTTCACAAGTCTTAAACTCAGGACCCTAAACACCATAGCCACAGCAATTTCCCACTAAGCCATCTGAGCCACAGATATGGCTGCTGTCTTTACAAACATATCATGCAGCACTGTCATTCAACAGTAGGGAAAATGTATTTATATATATATATATATATATATATATATATATATGTATATATATAGACATGTATGCATATACATATACATGTCCGATGTCCGAATGCACTATATATAATATATATATATATATATATATATATATATATATATATATATATATATATATATATATATATACACACACACTATATATATGTATATATATATATATATATATATCAAAAAAGCACCCAAAAATGAAGACGTAATGTAAATAGAAATAAACAAAAACCCCAATGATGGAAGGAGCAGAGCCTACTGTTGGCAAATGGCAAAGAATGCAGACGTCACAGAAACTTGCAGATGAAGTGCAAAACGGTATAAACGGCCAATTCACAGTTCCAAAAAAGCCTTAAGATAGTGTAGCTTAATGCTCCAGCACCCAAGCCAACCAAGTCATACCAAATAGCTGAAACACTGCTGCTGCATATGATAATATCAATAAGTCCAAAAGCAAACGTTGCAAAGTAATCCAAGCCTGAATGCAGAAATTGTCAAAAATAAAAACTATTATTTAATAGAGAATGAGCGCTTTCGCGGTGAGCCCCACCGCTTCTTCAGAAATCATAAAATACGATGAAGCCATAACAGTTTAAATTACAATACAAATTCGAAAACATCCAATAAAATCATTTCTAATAAAACATATGATACCTAACCCAGACTCATGACCCCTCCCCTATTCTAAAGCTCACTCAATATGCAATGTCAACTAATTACTCCAAGCTTCACGGTGATCCTCTAATTAAATTCTAAAAAGTTTGCAAGTTATTTAAGATTATTTTAACGGCTCATCTTGACTTTAATGGCCAGATAAAACACATCCCGATTACCTTCATAATGCTGCTTACAAAATCAAAGCATATCCTTTAGAAAAGAAAATCACCAAAAAGTTCATAAAAATATATATAACACACGACTGGTTCAGTCCTGTACTAGCTTAGATGGTACATCTCCTTTTCCTTTTCATACTCTTCAGTTACCTGCTTTCACAGATTCTTTTCTTTTCTTTACCCCACTCTTTCATCTTCTTTCTTCTCATATTCAGCCCCACTTGTTTTTACCAACACTTACTCATTCCTTTTTCCCTTCTACTTTCATGTTATTCCTCTTATTGCACATATCCTTACTTGCCTTCTCCCACTTGCCTTGGTCCTCCTTACTTTTGCTGAACTTTCCATCACATCTTTACTACCCTCCGACATTTGACTCTGAAGTCATCAGTAGTGATCCTACATTTTATATACAGTGTTTTATTAGTGGTATTTTAACTAAGGTTAAAATAAGCCAAAAGAAGTATATGAGGGGCTGTCAAATTTTGGCCAGTGCTGCTAGCATTTATATATTTTATTCTTTTCTGCAAGTGACATGAAATATTATATAAAAATTGATTTTTAGTGCTAAAGAGCTTTCAATATGCTACCTGTTATGTATAGAGGATGATAGCTTAATCAAGATCGATATGTAATTTAAAGTGTTCAATGAGAAGTCTTGCACAGCTCTGAAGCGTTACTTTAGTGAATGTTTACAAGCAGAGAGTGACGCAAAATTACGCATAGAAGCAGAATGAACCTAGGGCTTCCGGCGTGTTTACAGCATGGAGCATTACAAGCAGTGCCGTTTATTTTAACTTGTTTTATTTTATCTTATTTTTATCATCTCTCGAATTGACTGGTTTTATTTTGAGTGGGAACATGTCGTTGTCGTTAACAAGTATATGCACGCTATCTATATGCAGTGGATTGCTCGCCCTTGATAACAGTGAGTTTTCATTAATTGAAATGATAAACGTTTAAGGGAGTTACAGACACTTTTTGCCCTTATTAGGGGCTTTGTGGAGCAATATTGAGTGGTGCATTTTTTCTAAAAGCAATTGACAGCAATTTTGAAAGTTATTTGTGGGTCTTGGTGTTTCCGATGTACGGGAATAGTGTTTGCTGTATGAAAGAGCGTTGATGCTGTGGTTTTGAGCGTATGCGGTGGGGTACAGGACTGAACCAGTCGTGTGTTATATATATTTTTATGAACTTTTTGGTGATTTTCTTTTCTAATGGATATGCTTTGATTTTGTAAGCAGCATTATGAAGGAAATCGGGATGTGTTTTATCTGGCCATTAAAGTTAAGATGAGCCGTTGAAATAATCTTAAATAACTTGCAAACTTCTTAGAATTTAATTAGAGGATCACCGTGAAGCTTGGAGTAATTAGTTGACATTGCATATTGAGTGAGCTTTAGAATAGGGGAGGGGTCATGAGTCTGGGTTAGGTATCATATGTTTTATTAGAAATGATTTTATTGGATGTTTTCGAATTTGTATTGTAATTTAAACTGTTATGGCTTCATCGTATTTTATGATTTCTGAAGAAGCGGTGGGGCTCACCGCGAAAGCGCTCATTCTCTATTAAATAATAGTTTTTATTTTTGACAATTTCTGCATTCAGGTTTGGATTACTTTGCAACGTTTGCTTTTGGACTTATTGATATTATCATATGCAGCAGCAGTGTTTCAGCTATTTGGTATGACTTGGTTGGCTTGGGTGCTGGAGCATTAAGCTACACTATCTTAAGGCTTTTTTGGAACTGTGAATTGGCCGTTTATACCGTTTTGCACTTCATCTGCAAGTTTCTGTGACGTCTGCATTCTTTGCCATTTGCCAACAGTAGGCTCTGCTCCTTCCATCATTGGGGTTTTTGTTTATATATATATATATATATATATATATATATATATATATATATATATATATATGTAGTGCATTCGGACATTGGATTCACACTCTGAACCTCTCACTGCAACAAATCTGACCAAAGGTGGTATAAATGAGAGTAAAGGGACCCAAACTAGGGATCTCCTCCACAGCTGAACTATTCTGCCTTGCAACAAAATAATAAGACCTTATAAACTATGATCAAAGCAATGTACCATTACACCATCTGAGCCCTACAAAATAGTGATGACATCCCAAACATATCAGTTAGTACAGTCATACAACAGCAGGGAAAGGAGTCTGTAGAATCAGTCAGGTAGTCTTTATATACATCTATATATGTATGGAGATGCATATATGTGGATAAATATATACATGATACATATATATATATATATATATATATATATATATATATATATATATATATATATATATATACAGAGAGAGAGAGAGAGAGGGAGATACATCCACATTTATATCCACATATATGCATACAAACATATATATATATATATATATATATATATATATATATATATATATATATATATGTAAAAAGGTTAATACATACATATATATATATATATATATATATATATATATATATATATATATATACACACACACACACACACACACACACACACACACACACATATATGTATACCTATACAGAAAAATATGACAGCTACAAAGACATGCAATCAGAGTGCCACGCTACTGCACACTAGAATTCTAAATATGGAAACTCACTCACTGGAATTATTCCTTAAAATGGGGAACAAGGACAACTGTGCTGTAACAGAGACCTGGATAATGGCAGCAGGAAGCACCCCTGCAGTACCAGCCAATAATTAATTCTACAACTTTTGGCTGCAGTACGTGGACTGAAGCTCCAAAGGTGGTGGTGTTTTCAAATTCATAAAGGATGCACACACATCCAGAGTGGTAGACCAACATTATGCATTACAGATCCTGCAGCCGTTGCTGACATTGGGTAAGACAGTGATTCAGGTTCTAACCTACGATAGGTCCCCATACATGCCCCAAGTCTCACACTCCATGTCCATAAACACCCTGGAGAATATTAGTGTCCAACCTAACACAATCATACTGGTTGACTTCAACTACCCCATCATTAAATGAGAAAACAACTCATGTACCGATGCATATGTTCATCACATCAACCTTGTCCTTCCTAACATGGGTGACTGTTGCTCTACACCAATAGTCAACACCTCTCATATTATCTCTGAACACAAATTAATCACCTTTGGAAATCCACAGTCATGCTACCCTCACTGCACTGGTAACCACCATGAAAAGCATTTCCAAAGCTAACTATGGCCTCATAAAAGCAAAGGTGGCTAACCTCATTTCAGCCATGCAAATGAAGACTAGTTGCATGACAGCTGAATCAAACAACAATGCACTATGAACATGTACACAAATGCATGGATATTGCCTTATCCAATACAACCAGGACCCTTACCTCAAAAAAAGGAAGCTGATCTGGTGGTCCCCTGCCATAAAGAAACTGCACAACAGAAGGAGGGAACCGATATCGAATAAGGTGTAGTCCCATGACAGGAAATAAATCCTTATCAGCCATAATGAATAGTTGAGATCCCTCATCAAATACTACATAGTTAGCTGTGAGAATAGACTTGGAGCACATAGTAAAGAAGCCACAAGGCTTCATACAGTTATGTAAAGAATCTCCATGGCAATACCAATAATTATTCTGAGCTACTAGACAAAGGTACCTCCCACACTTTGCCAACAAATAATGCCAATATGTTGGCTGGCATCTTGTGTGCAAACAGCAACCCTTACTCCCCCCTCAAGGGACCAATCACTATACCAGTACACTGCCAGGTACCCAGTATTACTGCAGCACAGGTTACAACACCACTGTCCAAGGCCAAGAATACAGCCTGTATGGGACCTGAGAATATCCCTGGCTGTGTTCTACATGAACTACAGAGTGACTTGGCATCTTACCTGTGTGCCCAGTTCAAGCAAAGCCTCACATCAGGCTTTGTCCCTACTGAATTGTGCACTGCTACAGTTACCCATCTCCACAAACGAGGTTTAACTACAGACCCTGGGAAATACCACTCCAACTGCCTGACATGTCTGTTATGTGAAGCTATGGAATGCATCATCATGCACCTAATAAACAGGGATATGGAAATCTGTAGACTCAGGATCCCACACAGTTTACCTTTGTGAAAGTTAGGTCATACCTGCTCATTCAACCTGGTCAACCTTTTGCCATCAGTCACCTGAGTTGTGGATGAAGGCAAGGTGACACAGCCTACATTGATCTGGCCAAAGCCTTCGATAACATTCCCCACTCACTAAGCTTGGCATCAACCCCTATATCACTAGGTGGGAACAGAAGCACAAACACAGGGGTAGACTGGACATACTGCTGTCATACATAGAGACAGTTGCAGATGTCACTGGGCTTGTGGTAACATCCTGTATGAGGAATATGACATTGGTAATACCAATAGATGTGAGTATTTACCGACTGAATTCCCCAGAGTCCACAACTGATTTACTAAGGATACCAACTGTCAGGTGAACACACAATACACGACTGGCAGACATGTGGCCAGTTTGTGGACAGCATGCCAGTGGAGAAGTATGTCAGAGACATATCACTGTGAGTCGCGATGTCACACACTAAATACATGTCCACACAAAACCCTGTCAATCTATCAATCCATCTTGTGTGTAATGGCACTGATGACATATCCCCAGATTTGTGAGCAGAGTCTATGTCCCTCATGTTGGTTGGCTGTCTCCACATGTCCTGTCCTGTGACATATTGTCACCAACTGTATGTGGATCTGTAGGCCACCACCTCTGTAATGTCCCTCACACAAGCAAGGAAATGAGGCCAGGCCCACATTAAGGAATGTCCCATGTGTAGAAACTAGCAGCAGTGTACAGGCCCACAGCACAATGCAATGTGGGCACCTACATTGTGGCATGGCTGTAGCAATACCTCACAACTACACATTTGTAAAAGGACAGACAGAAAGTAGATCACCAACAGGTTATGCATTAGGATGAATGTATTGAAAGATACACATCTGAAACTGAAAGGTATGCCATTACTACATGACAGCAGTCGTCAATGACATGTCCAAAGAACATAGTAGTCTACAGTTATATCAACATATCAGATCAATATCCAATAGGAGATACATATAAACATACAGCTCAAACACCTAGAACAAGGTACTCAATACTCAGAGTCCAGCTTTACGTGCAGGGGTGTATGGTTCCAGTACTACAATCTGCAATCTACTCTTACTTGAAAAAGCACTGTTAAAAGTACTAACATAACGATACCATATGTGTTAAACAATTTCTTTCAACCAGTGCACTTTAGCTGGTGTAACATGCAAGCGTGACTGCATATAACTTGGGATACTACCCATGTATGAAATAAATCTCGTAATTTAACTCCCTACGGGATAAAGTATCACAGTTAAAATTAATACATTGAAGTCTGTACATAACAATTGTCCTTTTATGAATGTTTCATCACATTGAGGAACAGACATTTTCAGAAAAAGTACCTTGAGACCAACTATTGTCCCCATGGTGTGATTTATTCAAATATACAGCTATAGAACTGACATATTTTTTATCAGTAATATGTTTAACATGTTCTAACAGCCTAGTTTTAAAACATGCATTACTGTCCCCCACAAAATATGTTCCAAGGCCATCTAAGAGCATTCTCTATACACCTACCTCTTGAATGTACAGACTTCAAGATGTTTCCCAGTAATTCCCCTCAGCAGGAATTACATTACTAAATAATGATAGACCAGTATACCTATCCACTTATTACTGTATGACATTTGGACAATGCCTGACATAATTGGTGGATAGAAGCCCAAATACACGATTATACATGAAATATTGCTGTTATACAATGAGAAAGTTACTGGTGTTACAGGGTTTGTTGTAATATATCTTTTTTGAGGGATATAAAGTCAGAAAAATGAATGGATGTTACCATCTACATAGTGCAATCACCAGAGTATGCTACTGATTTGCCAAGGACAACTCCTGTCTGGGGAACAGCCCATACATAACAGACTAACTTGTGGCCATTATGTGGATGGCCCTACAGTTGAGAGCAATGCAGAGACAGAACTTTGTCAGTCTGAAACCCATGCAGAAGTAGCATGTGCAGACAAACCCTGTTAAACTAGCAGTTTTCCAAACATATAACAGCAATACTCACATTCTGCTCCTAATTCTTCATCCTTCCTCACCATTTAGTTGGCTTGTCCACACAAGTCTTGTTGCAAGTGGTAGTAGCTCACACAACTCCAGAATGTCTTCCTCACAAGTAAGGGAAAGGATTAACACCCACATGGAGTATTCATTTATAGGAGTGTGTTGCCATGACATTGGCTCTTGGCAGAACTACACAGCTGCTCTGCATGCAATTAACAAGTGGGTAACCCCAATAGTTGCACAGGTCATCACCTGGTCATGAACATTACCTACAAAAGCCATGCTGCCACCTATTCAAACCAGCTCTCTATCCCTGCTGTGCACAGAGAGAGAGAGAGATAACAAATGAAAGATAAGGTGGAAAAGATAAGAAAGAGAAAAGGTAAGTGGAACATGTAAGCAAGTAACTGAATGTAGTACCTGATCTGTAATAATGGGAAATGTGATTTGGAGGAATATATGCCCCAACAAGACATGCTGTACTAATGTCCTGCTAAACAGCTGCTATGGCCATAGCATTTGGCCCTCTCTGCAGTCGGAGATATCACAGACATAACTTTCAACTGTACATATCCTCACAGAATGTCCACATTTTGCCATCATGTATTTTTGTCTTTTCCTCCTGGGATCTGTACTTTACTGGCAAATAGCTGAGGATTGAAGGTAATGACAAACACTTGAGTATAAGACTCCACATCCTTAAAAATATTCACGGTAATGCTAAATGTATCATTCTATGAACTTTCTATGTTTGTAACAGGTATATTTAAAGTCTGTCCCTATTTATCCCCCCATCATTTTAGGCATTGTCCAGATGTGATGCTCTGATAGGTTTTGAGGTGAGATCACAGCTCAGGAGCCTGACTCACCTGGGAAAGGACAGCTCATATATGAAAACCACAGGGGTGTCTGTCAAACAGTTGTGACTGTGCCACTGCTAGGCCAGTTAATGGGATGTTTTCCATATCCATGTTACCTGTGATTATGAATATGACACATGTTTGCCTTGTAAAGCTAAGACACCTATAGAGGGCATGTGCATAGTAGAGTACTGTTGCAGACATGTTTGTTGAACTGCATTGATATATTGACTTAATAGCATTCAACTGTACAGTGTTCTGCTGGACAATAAGCACATTTGTGACTGATATCTGTAGTCACATACACATATACCTGTGGTATGCCAGACAAAGCATTGACAGGTCTGTGAGCAATGCCATTGTAACATAATAGCCTACTTATGACTGTTGGACATCACCCCCCCCCTTTTATTATGTGTTAAAATCTCTAAAACTAAAAATTTAAAAACATGCTCAGGTCCTTCATTCTTGTTATGTATGGCTAGAACACTACTATCATTCCCATTCTTGATATCTCTGTAATGCTCTAATATTCTATCTTTAAGACACCGACTGGTCTTCCCAATGTAATATAAAAAAACATAACACACAATAGGTAAAATAAACAACATTAGATGTCTTACAATCTGCATAATGGTGCAACTTATCTTAAAAATAAATTTTTAGTTTTAGAGATATTAACAAATAATAAAAGGGGGAAAGACTTAAGAAATCTCATTGAAGCAGCTGAGCAGAAATGGATTATGTTATTTTGTGCAGATAAACCTCCGGGTTTAAATAATATGGTCTCTCTTAAGGCCTTTTTAAGGGCTAAACCCCGTTAAACATTAATTTTACATTTCATGTGTATTTATTTTATAGGTATTTAATTAAATCAAGTTTATGACTAATCTAGTTTAGATATATTATTATGTTACTGTGTTTTTAAATGAAGATTGTAATTTTAATTGATTGTGTTACAAAAGTCATGCACAATGTTTATGAGTTTAGGTCTGATGAAGAGGTGAATCCTTGAAAGTGCTTACTTTCATTAAAATTTGTTTGCCGTGGTACTGCCGGTGTGTTTTTTTTATACATTTCTGCCTTATTTATCCACTGGTCATTTTATCCATTTTGGACATTTGCTTGCTGTATCATTTCTTAATGGTTCTCATCTTGAATGTGACCCCTAACCTGTCCAGTTCCGTTGCAATACAACCAAAGGTGTTTCTAGGAAGGTGAGCAACTATTGCCGAAGATGTGCCATAATGTTAGAGTCCAGACCAAGATGGATGAATGGTGTAACCATCTTAAGAGGTGCATACACAAGTTTAAGAGCATGCACACTCATTCTACTGGCATATTGTACTGAGTATTATTTCCATATGTTTTCACAGACCAGATTATTTTGTTTTCAGTTGAATTGTACAGGCTATAGGTCACACTACAGGTGAAATTGTTATGAAATGAGTTATTGTGGTGTCATGTTCCAATTGCACAAATACCAGGCAGTGTATCAGGGGTGTGCACTCTTTATATTCACTGTAGCTATATGGACAAAGCAGTACCTGACCTCCACCAAGGTAAAGTAATCCCCTTTGGTGGACAGCAGCTATACTCAAACCACATAATAGGTTGATACATTGGCTGTACAGGGACACATAGGTACAGGCAACAACTTTGAAAGAAGTCCACCTATATCTGAGCAAGCAGATGAGTTCACAGGTGATGTCCTGTAAGGCTGACTATGACTATAAATCAGACATATCCACACCACCAAGGACAATTGCGACCATGTCTCAACATATGTTTTACGTCTCAGATGAAACAGCACAATTCACCCTGTACTGGGGATAAAGAACACCTCATACACACATGCCATGGATATAGGCAACTTGCATCACACAGGTTAGGTGGGAACATCACCACCCTGTCCACTCCAGTTGTACATGGAGATATGCACATCAACCACACTCCTCCCCACACTCCTCCCCACAGCAATGGTGAGCATGTACATATTGTCTACTGATGACAACAACAGCATCTCTCCATGGGGCATAATAACAACAGTGTCTGCCTCCTACATGAACTCATTCATGTGCTCAGAGCTCCATCACACACCACAGTCAAACACATACCTGCCACCATACACAAACCATCCACATGGAAGATGACCACTGTCAACCCTCTACAAAAAAATGAATGGAGGATAGAGGATTATGCAATCAAGTGTCCAACATTGGGGGGAATAAGATAGCTCAGGGACAGGCGTGTAATGCAAGCTGCTATAGCCAAGAAAGCTTGGAGGTTTCTGGTGTAGTCTGGATTATTTGCAAGTAATATCCACTGTTGTGCATTTTGACAACCGTATGAGGTCCCGTGACCTTTTCCTGTTTATGTCTTCCAGGTAATATTCAGAGTGTTCACTTACCAGCATTCTCTGTTGGGGAAACAGACATCTTCACCCAATATGTGATTGGACATTATGCCCTGTCATGTAGATGGAGAGCAGAAGATGTGCGGAAGAGGATTGCCCTGTGGAACAGTGTGGTCCACAGGGTAAATGATGCCAGCCTGCACAGCAGAACTTATGTGCATGTGCAGCATCAGGCCACCAACCTCAAATGCCATGCCCATGAATCGGCTGCTGTTGTAGCAAGAGATCAGCTAGACACAGGTGGGGGCCCAGCCATCCAGCCCCCACTGACACCCACCAATGAGCTCCTCACCACACTTGGACCACACGCCGAACACACAAGCCATGACACTGAGAGAAGCATTGTGGAGGTGGGTTGCACACACACACTGGATGAGGACCGTGCAGGTCAGGGCCCAGTGGGGATTATTACACGAATGTAGCAAACATACATGCATCTGCATTGTATCTACATGCATGTGTCAGGTCTAATTGCAGTTGTGGATGGGGTTTTCTAATGCACAGAGGTGCACATCTATGGTGAGGACAGGACACTGTGTATTATTGTGGTTAGTACTGTAGATGTGCAGACATGCTGCATCCATCTAAATACCAAGGTCACATGTGCATCTGCTGACAATAACTCCCTCTCACAACTTCCTAGGACCTTCTGGTCTGCATATGGGACAGCGGCCTGAAGCTGGTGGGTATTATATTGTTCTGTTGTTGCCTGGCAATACGCCATGCATGTGAAGTGCATGCAATTTACCATGTACACAACCATCAGTAATAGCTATATTGCTTTATGTAATAGCTATATTGCTTGTTGTGCATGTTCACTTGTGCTGGGGTTAACTGTATTGCATCACAGTGGTCACCACTGGGGCATATCTGACGTGAATTCAACATTCCTGTAGCATACCTCACAACTTCTCAGTGCCAAGATGTCTGGCCAGAGGCCAGCAAATTGTGCTGTACAAACGTCCTAAGGTAAGGTCATGAGTGACACATTACTGGTATACAGTGGATATAAATTATGTTCACACCCATCTTAAGATGCAAGGTGTTCCTGTTACATACTAATTAGGACCACAATATGACTGTTTACACCTCTTCCAGCCTTTAATGTGACCCATAACAGGGACAGGTCACTTGTAAAACCAAGCATCTCTACTCATGTATTGCTCCTACAAGGCAGGCCACCTGTGAGGGTTGTAGATGTCCTATCAGCATGATGTTTCAATCAGGTATGATACCTCATGCTGCCATATGTGTCAGTACACTCACTGTGGCCTATTTGGCTATAACATCACATACCTGGTCATTGTTAAGGCACACAGACCACTTCTGACCACTTAAAGGTTTCAAACATATGGATATTCCAGACACATCTGTACAGAGGACTGTACAATGGTTTAACCTGCTGCATGTGAGGCAGGTGCTGTAACCACACTATATAAAATAATGGCAGCGAGAGGTGGTCACCAGCCGGGTATGGTATACACATCAAAATGGTATAAGCCACACATGATATGATCCTCACACACACAAACAAACAGTTGCCAACATTAGGATTAAAACTCCTGCCTATCTTGATATTCCTACTATAGTGCTACATAGTTATCAGACATGCCACAGGGCTTATACATTCCCACTTCTTCCACAGGTACTTCTAAGGTGGATGACATCAACAGGTTTACTTAATTGGAGTGAAGGGAAGTGTAAAGGATAGTACACAGGTGAAAAATGATATGAGCCAGACAGTACATGAGTCACACACACACACACACACATACACACACACACACACACACACACACACACACACACACACACACACACACACACACACACACACACACACACACTTGCCAGTAATGGGATTGGAAATCTTGCTTATCTAGGTATTCCTACTATAGTGCTATGCAGTTATGAGATGCACCACAGAACTTATACATCTCAGACTCACCCAAAGGTACTTCTGAGATGGATGACATCAACAGGTCTACTAAATTGGAGTGAAGGGAATTGTAAAGGTTAGTACACAGGTCAGAAATGGTATGAGCTAGATAGTTCATGATTCACACACACACACCAGTATTGGGATTAGAACTCCTGCCTATCTAGTTATGTCTACTACAGTGTTATGCACTTACTGTACGCACTACAGAGCTTACTGAATTTTCACATGGCCAAAGCTGCTGATAACTGCACAGCTGTGGTATAGTATTACATGTGGCAGATAGTCTGCCTCCTGTTCCACCCGTACATCATGCTAGTTCTTTCTGTCATGCACCTCAACTAGCATTATGGCTTGGCACTTCACCAGGTTATTGTATCATGAATTGTGGAGCACATGTGAGCCATCAGCAGTACTTATTCATCACAGATGTCATCCCAGTACGTAACAGTTATGTCCACCCCTCCTGACATGTTTGAAGGGCAGTTATCTGTGTTTTTAGCCATTAACCTGGTGCACATGTCCATTCTGGGGCACTGTTGCAACTGCCACATGTACACAGACATCTCTCCCCTCTAAACCCCAAACACTCAGACCTGTGAGAGTTACCCATATATCACCCAATGTGGACATATGCACTCTCCAACAAAGAATGGACTAGCAGGTCAGGAGGATAAGATCAACACTTGCACCACACCATGTGGAACACGTAGCTCACCATAACACCCACTTTAACAGCCATGACATACAGTGAAGACCCACACACCCACCTTCCCAGAAGCACTCAACGGACATCTTCCCAAACAGCACAGATCAGCAAGGCAGACACCCACTCAGACACTGCCACATGGCACATGCCAAGGGAGACATATTTAACCTACACAGTAAGCCCCCAACCTAAGCCCCTAAGGCTAACCACCTTGCACAATACAGTGATCATGGATAACTCAATACTGAGGCACATACATCCCACTCACTACGCTGAATATGGAGCAGGAACAGCCACATATCAATCACATGCTAGCATCTAACACATGACACAGCCAGTCATGTCACTCCACAACAGCTACGAATATCACTCCGTATCCATGTGGGTGTGAATGACTTGGGACACACCTCCCTGGACTACATGACAGGAGACATGGTTGAACTCTCTGATTATGTGGTTCAGGCAGGTGTGACAGTAGCCCTGGGCAGTGTACCACTGTCACCCAGAATGATGCCATGGTGCTATAACAGATGGTTGACTGCAACATTGACTTACATGTTATGTGTCATTTTCTGGGGATCCAGGACTTCTCTGCTTGGGATGGTATGATTGCCAGAACTCAATGACTTGCCATGTATGTCCTACATCTGTCACTGCTGGGTTGCCAGGTACTGGCTATGTGTCTTGCCACCCCTATGTTGCCTTATTAGGCAGTGTTCCTAATGTCAATACCACCATAACAGCTACACATGTATGCAATCTGAGGCTCATACTGCTCAACAGTGGACATCTAACTGTCAGAATGCAATCACTCATAACAGTCATTGGAGTGGAGGACACATGTCTGCTATAATGGAGAGGTGGTTCACAGCAGCAGACAGCAGACCTGCAGTATCAGGCTATGACGCATTCCACAGCTGTCAGCCCCCAAACATGTACAACACCACACCTCCACAGGTGGTGTTGTCTCCATATTCATTATGGATAGGAACCCCTCCAGACTAGCATCCCATCATAATGCATTGGAGATACTTCTGGTACAACTGCTTTGGGGTAATGGTGTTATCCAGACCATATCCTGCTATGGGTCCACATCTATGTCCCTAGACTGTCAATACACATTCCTCAACACCCTGCCATTTCTGAAGGTCCAGTACAACAGTGGCATAGTATGAGTCTCCAACTACCCCTACATCACCTGGGGAATGTAGCCAATCACCAGTACAGTGGCCCAACACTTCTGGGATCCATCATTTCCATTGCCCTAGACCAGCTCATACTGACCCCTGGTAGAGGATGCAACAACCTTGACCTGTGTTGACCACTTAAATATGGGACCGTTACACATCCCCAGATGTCAGTTCCTGCATGGTGAGATTTAGACAGGCTGTAATCAACATGGAACTCAACATGTCAGCCGTAACCTCTACAAAGATAACTACCTGGCAAAAACACTCCAAAACTGACTTTGCAGCCATGAAAACAAGAGTGGATGTCTTCACTGCACCCATGGCAATGGGATGTAGCTGTATGACTGTGGAATCATACACATAGGCACTGTACAAAGGGGTACATGAGTGGATGGTACTAGCCAGCGCAAACAGAACCCAGACACTGTCCTCCAAAAACTGGGAGACAGTGTGATGTTCCCCTGCCATTACTGAAGTGTACATCAGAAGGAGAACACTGTTGCAGCAAAAGGTGGTGTCCCATGACTGCTGAACTCCCTTATTAGCCTGAAACACAACTTTGGATTCCTCATGGAGTCCCTGTCAGGCATCTATAGCAGCAGAGATTCAGCAGACACTGACAGTGATAGTTACATCAACAACCTCTACAGCATTAAACACAAGTGCTTGAGTTACTGCACAAAGCTAATACCTATCCTGAGACAACAGATATTGGCCACAGTCTTGGCAAAACATTCAGTGCCAGCTTTACTCCCCCCCCCCCACACACACACACAAGTGAAGTGCTGAGTGAATGTGTTCTCACATGTTGTATTCCATTTCTGTTCTAGGCATCTGTGTGTCACCAGGATGCGGCCCTGCAGCAATGTCACAGGGTATGGCAGTGTGGTGACACATCCACCATGTCACCATGTCATAGGCAGGGTACAGTTTGTGCATGGTAATTCCCGGTCTGTAACACAGTGATTGCATATGCCTCACAGATTACAGGGATGATGGTTGTACATAGGTAGATGTTGATGTACAACATCTGTTGTAGAATGGCGAATGGTACATATTCTGGTTTGGACACATCTCCAATTGCTAATGACCACAGCCACAGGGGATATTCATCTACAAACACACTGGGATTACTATTGACACACACACACACACACACACACACACACACACACACACACACACACACACACACACACACACACACACACACACACACACACTTGCCAGTACTGAGACTGGCATTGGGTGATGTAGTGGGTGAGAGATTCCAAAAAATACTTTACCCTACACACACATTTACATTTGCCAGAGGGGGGTTCAAGTTCAAACCTCTATCTAACTATCTTTTTGGACCATTATGGTTATGCATTTACCACTGAGATGTGTACTGGGTGTAAATGGGGCCAACATCTTTGAAGTATGGACCTACATATCTACACACACAAAAACTTGCCAGGGATGAGATTCAAGCCCATATCTATGTAGTTATTGCTATTGTAGCGTACCGCATTCAATGCATGAGACATGGAGGTTATAGAATGGAGGTGGTCCCAAGGTACTTCTAAGGTGGGGAACATCACCAGCCCTTGTAAATACTGGCATTGGGTTATACAGTGGGTGAGAGATTCCATAAAATATTTTACCCTACACACACATTTACATTTGCCAGGGGTGAGGTTCAAACCTCGAGCTAACCTATTTTTTGGACCATTATGTCGCACATTTACTACATGCATCACTGACTTTACATGGCTTAGGGTTGCCAACCAGTACTACTAAGGTGGATGATATCTGCAGGACTGCTAAAGTCAGGCATTGAGATGTGTACTGGGTATAAATGGGACCAAAATATTTGAGTACGGACATACATATGTACACACACAAACACCTGCTAGGGATGAGATTCAAATCCATACCTATGCAGTTAGTGCTACTACATTGTTCCACATTTATCACACTTTACATGGCTTAGGGTTGCCAACCAGTACTACTAAGGTGGATGATATCTGCAGGACTGCTAAAGTCAGGCATTGAGATGTGTACTGGGTATAAATGGGACCAAAATATTTGAGTACGGACATACATATGTACACACACAAACACCTGCTAGGGATGAGATTCAAATCCATACCTATGCAGTTAGTGCTACTACATTGTTCCACATTTATCACACGTGCCATGGAGCTGACATGTTGGAGAACTGTGCAAAGGTATCTTTGAAGGTGAGTGACATAAGCAACAGTGCTGAAGTACAGGTAAGAGAAGTGCTGTAAGTGTGAATGACCACAAAATAAGGTCTTTACAAGGATGCACACACTCTCTCACACAAACACTCACATTCACACAGTTGCCAGGATCAGGACTGGAACACCTAACTAACTCATTTGTTACACTATACTATTGCACAGTTATCACAAGCACCACAGAGCTTATATGTTGGAGAGCTATCCAAAGGTATCTTTGAAGGTGAGTCACATCAGCAGCAGTGCTAAAGGAGAGTTAAGGGAAGTGTTGCAAGTGTGAATGACCACAAAATCAGGTCTCTACAAGGATACACACACTCTCTTACATTTACACAGTTGCCAGGAACAGGAGTGGAACTCCTATCTAACTAGTTTGCTATACTATACTATTACACAGTTATCATAAGCACCACAGAGATTATATGCTGCGGAGATGTCCAAAAGTATCTTTGAAGGTGAATGACATCAGCTGCAGTGCTGATGTAGGGGTACGGGTGATTTAGTGAGTGTGAATGGCCTCAACCACATTCATCTAGATATGCACACACACACACACACACACACACACACACACACACACACACACACAACTTTATATTTGATAGGACTGAGATTACAACTGCTACATGGATACCTATTTGTACTATAATGTTAGACAGTTATCAAAAGCACCACTGACACTATAGGGCTGAGGGCTAACCAAATGTATTTCTACAGTGAATGACATCAGCACATCATGTGATATAGGCCAATGGGATGTGTAGTGGGTGGGACAGGCCTCATAATGGGAGTCTCTCTGTCGCTGTCTGTCTTTCTCTTCCTCACATGTCTGTGTGTGTATGTTTGACATATTATATTATATTGGTCTTCTGTGTGTATTCCTATCCAATGTGTGTATGTGAAATATCAGTGGTGTACAATTTGGTGTGTGTGCACAGACAGCTGCGAATAACCAATATCTGTAGTCCACTGTGTTGTGAGACATGGGCTTCCAGACATGGGCTTCATTTTTCTAAGTGTAGGAGCATGCCCAGTATGACCTTCTATATTAAGTGTGTGCATCCATTCCAGGGAGGGCTGGACTCCAGTTTAGGGGTTTTGTGCTACAGCTACACCTAGCAAACTGTTTCTGCAGGGTATCTGTAGATAGGTTGCCAATATGGAGACACAATGGACTTAACATACAGGGGATATAGTAACTATCGCTGTCTGTGTTGCTTGTGTGACATGTTTGGTTGTAGCATAGATATTCTGACATATGTACTGTTTTGCATTGTGATGTGTCATATCATCAACTACTGACAGTTATCATTCTTTGCTCACAGTTATTTACCAGGAAATACAAGATGAATGAAGCTGAGACCAATATTCTGAGCATACAGACTACACATTGTGGAATACATCTGCCATTGTGGAGGGGTAGCTACAGACAGTAGACTGCTGGTTCTGTGTAAATGGTGCAGCACCTTGTTAGTATGCTGGCTGGGGTTCCCCTCACTGTGCTTTTCTCAACTTCAAGGAATGGCCATATTGTACTGGGGCCATACCTGTCAGCTGTACAGATACACCCAGGTTATCCAGAGGCAGGACTGATATATCTGGTCAGTTTTCCTTCACATTGTGGTTTACAAGCAGTTTTGTGGCTAGTCAGGAATAGTATGGGCAGACATTAGAGTTTCAGACTTCACACACTCCATGACATCCATGCTTCTACACCCCCCTCTGTTATTCTGTCCTCCACCTAACATTATGTAAGCAATATCTCAGAGGTATGCCTATAGTTGGGCCTTTATCCCAGTAGTATTTATGGCCTGATACAGAGTCCTTGCAGTAGGACATGGGGAGGCATGCTACTGGCATTTGTCAACATGGCCTTGCATTTGTTTTCTGTTTACTGTTAGGTTGTTAGTTGGGACCCCTTGACGTTCCATACATTGGCACTATGGGTGAGGCATGGGCCTTTGCTATAGGACTGTAGGCCACTTGAAAGTGCTGTAGGCCATCTGTTACTGCATTTCTACATGGAATTGTGGGGGAGGGTGCACACCTACAGACTTTAACATTTGAAACGACTGTACTGGATTTTGGTTACTGTGCTGGCTTCCATTTCATATTGTATTGTGACCTATCATGCAGACAGGAGGCATGTCAGTAGAGTACACATGTTAGATTTTAATAGCGTATATTTCAGTTTAAAACTTCTTACCCTTAAGAACTGGAATGCAACTACCAGATCTGTTGTAGTATGTCTGTTTAGGTATGGTGGGGGGCTGTTCACCATTGCCATCATTTGGAGGCCTTAGCCCAGCCTTTCTTCATGGTCATCTACACCTGTCCTGCTGGGTGAGGCTGGTGGTGGATATGTGACCCTCACTGACATCCATGTGTGTGACCTGTTGACACTCACAGTTCTTTGGGCCATCACATGTACTGCAGTGGTGGATGTCACCTTGTGTAGTGCTGCCTAGTATGTTGACACCAGTATTTGTTATGAATTTCCTGCTGTCCCATTCAGCCACCCAATTCCCTTGCATGCTTGCATCCATATCATACATAAAAGTATGAGAACATACTACTCTATTCAGTAATTGATAGGAAAAGTGACATACCTTGTTGCTGGGCCAGTATTGAGGACAATGCTGGATGGCTGACTATGTTGGATGCACATAGTACACTCCCTGTACATGGTAAAGCTCAGGTAGTGTCATGTTTGGCATCGCTTTTTCTGTCTGTGAGAGTCTGAAAGAGGTGTCAGTCCCTGGGTCCCCTACAGTATCAGTGTGTGTGCTATGCATTGTCTCTTTCTCAAGGCCTGGGCATACTGTGAATGCATCCTTCTGCCTACAAGGGCAGGCTCAGGATGTTCCTCCTCCAAGTCCCTCTGTGCCTGTGCTGGCCTTGGCAATGGTGGGGGGCTGTGTGACCCTGCCCCGTGCTGTTCCTGCATGGTACATACTATGAATATGTGTACACATGTGGCTGAAGAGTACTTCAAGGCTTCGCCGGATATGTCAGGGCAGTGGAACCGTGACTTGAGCATCCTAAACACATGCTCTATAATGATCCTGGTTTGTGCTTGTGCTTCATTATGGCGTTCTTGTGTGGGTGTTCATAGGTTCATTAGTACTAAGCTAACTGCCTTTGCAAGCCATTTTAAGCCTAGCCAATTATCCCTTGTGAGACTCAAACCCTGCACCTTGTGTTTGTAAGGCAAACGCCTTATCCATTAGGCCACCCTTCCAACTGTGTGTGTATTTCTGATGGGGGTCATCATCCAAGGCTCCAGTGCATAGCCAGCATCCCCCAGCAGAAAGCCATACAGGATGGCCCCACTGGCAAATACCTGGTACAGCTGTGATAAATGCCAGATGTGGGAGTCGTGATAGCGTCCAGGGCTGCCAGCACACACATTCATGATAATGCTCTGGACATTGCACATGACCTGGCAGTTGATGAAGGGGAAGCCCTTGTGGTTTATGTAGACCCTATCCTGTTCACTGGGTGGTGTTTTGATGTGGATGTGCGTGCAGTCTATGGCACCCAGTATCTCCTGGTATTCTGTTACACAGTGGAAGAGACACTTATTGATGGTCTTCTCCTCACAGGTGTTGGGGAAGTAAATGTGCTCACTGGCTTGTGATAGCATGGCATCCAGGAACTGGTGGAGTACCCTGGATGCAGATGCCTGTGAGACCCCTTCATGTTTCCAGTAGGTCTTTGAAAAGTACCTGTAGCTAGAATTCTTAAGGCTACACATACCTTGGTATCCACTGGGATGGGTTGCCTTCTGTTGGTTCTAGATCTGAGTTGAGGCCAGCACAGCTTGATGAGATCCTGAACTATGTCTCTGCCCACCCTGTAGAGCTCTACTATCTCCAGGTCATGTAGACCCTGGTAGGTTACCCTAGGTCTGAACACTCTTCTCCTTCTCCTTGGTCTGAGGCAATTATCAGCATTATCCTCCTCTCTACCCTCAGCCTCTTGCACATACTGATGAATCAAACAATGGCAGCCCCTAACATTTTTCCAGTTAAAATTCCCCCGCATGTGTACACTGAAGGTGCAGAGTTTGTGGGAAAAAAACAGACAGCAAGCTGTTTCTATACTTTATACTGTTGTGCTGCAGATGTTGCCTGTATGAATGGCTGACTATGATGCATTCCAGCTGTCACCTATATTACTCATGGCTTTGATTTGGCCACTATGAGTGTTACCTCTTAACCTCTTAGAGTTAGAAATCTGGACAATGCCATGAAAAAAGTGGTACAAATAGGGACAATTTTTAAATATTGCTCTTACAAACTTAGAAAGTTGATAGAATAACAGGTTTACCATTAGCATGGATTTTCTTTAGGGTATGAAGCTTAAAACTCAACTTATTTCCTAACTTCAATCTTTAATGATTTACCACTAATTTGCCAGAAAGCCACAATTTTATGAAAAAAGGACAAAAAATATAAGGCAAAAATCTGGACAGTCTGCAAAAATCTGTACAGTTAAGAGGTATAGTTAGAGGCATTACTAGTAATTTGTGCATGATTGCCTTTATTCTGCTGTTGCCCTTTTTTAATTATTTTTTACTTACATCTCCTCTCATTTTCAGCTATGCAGTCAACTGCCAGATGTATTGTTGTGTGCTTTGCCTGGCCCATTGTAAGCCGCAAGAGTCCCTTATTAATGATTTCTACTTCATTTATCCTTTATTGAGCTGTTGCCCCTTATTTTTTTTTTTTTACATCTCCTCCCATTTTTAGCTATGCAGCCACCTACCAGCTGTATTACTGAATGCTTTCAATGGCCCATTGTGTGTTGCAGTGTGTCATATTGCTGTTTGTACTGCATTTCCTTTGTTCTGCTATTTCCTTTTTCTTTTCCTGTAGCCTTCCTATTTAAGCCCTGGCACACTGCCCAGACCCATTTAGCTAGTGTAAACAGCAAGAAATGGCCCTCCATTGGGTGCAAACATGCTCCTCAGTTCATGGAATAACTGTATACAGCCTCAGACACACACCCTCGCTTAGCTGTGCTTAGCTAAGCACAAACCCGGCCAACAGAGCTTCAATGTGCTTACAGCAAGCATGACACACACCCTTTTCATGTTAGTTGCTCCTCCTGTCTACACGATGGTGTTAGAGCACCTACACGGTTAGGTGCAGTGTGACACCTAGAAGAATTTTGTGATTCAGTATATGTCCCCTCATTAACATAACCCACTGCCTTAATCTGTAGTTACTGCACTACACAAGAGCCTTCCCCCTTAGCAACCACTGTTCCCTGTCATTGTTTTGATTCTGCTTGCCATTGAGTATAATGGCAAAATGTATCTTTTCCTGAAAATGCACCTTTCACATTGATTTCTTTATTTTCCCCACAATCCCATTTGCGTGGCACTTCCCTATGCTTAAATGGCTGAGATCGACTGAAAAATAATATACTTTTATGTTTTTAAAAAATAAACTGTTTAACATACAAATGGCCATATATTTGGCCATCTGCATGCCTACAGGTTAGGGACCATGCTTTTATTGGTGTTGTCATGGCTCCGTTTTCAATTTTGCAGAAATGTATTTGGCTAGTAGCCAAATACATTTCTGCAGGTTACACTGTTCCTGCATGGCTACCTACCTGCTTCCTGGATTGCTATTTTACCTCATTTGCATAGTTTTCACCAGCAAATGAGATAATTAGCATCCTGCATGGGTTTCTGTGCAGGAACAGTGTCGGCTCACTTCTGCACATCAATATGGCGCATTCCTGGATCGCTCTGCGGCAATATTCCATGCAGGAGTGGCTGCACTGCTCCTGCACGGAAATTTTAGCTTTGTAAATTCGGCGATATGTTTAAATGTTTGCATGCATTTTGTTCAAAAATAAATGAAATAACTTTGCTGTTAATCGAAGTTCCATTAACAAAGCCTTGCACTATACACATCCCGTGACACAGATAATATGAATGCCTTACTAACAATTCTTCTGAAGAAGTCCCAGTGTGTGTAGGGACGAAAGCACGTTTTATTTTATTGGTTTTTTTTTTGTTTTTTTTTTTACTAAAGCTGTGTTTTTAAGAAGTTTTAAGGTTTCGAATTCGTTGCCTGACAGCAGTGATTCATTTGGGCAGTTGGGCTACTTATACATTACTGTATTTCTGCACCTTCATATTTTATAAAATAAGGAATGGATGGCAAACTGAGAGGCAAACTGAAAACAGGTTCATTAAGTTCATAAAAAATATTGATGTCTGCAGAAGAAGTGCTTAATGGTATAGATAAAAGATAATCCACAATCCTGGCGAAAATCTTGTTTAGCTACACTCCAAAATTCAAGTCTGAGAAGCACAGCACTTGCATGATTTAGTTTATTTTAAACAAAACGGAGCAAACAAAACAATTAAGTAGAACAATCTAGCAGGATTAAGCACAATACATGCAATTCTTTCATTCCATTTGCGTTAGTTTCCATAAAATGTCCCAAATACAAAGCGTCTTTGCCAGCTGTTATCACAAAGTGATTCAAAAAAGTTTCTGTTAGAGAAGAACATTTTTCAGTTCTGGGTATTTACAATACAACACAGTTTCTGGTTCAGTAGCAGTGATGAAAGATAGCTTTTTAGTATGCTCTGCTTCCCTACTAATACAGGAAAGTATATATTTCTAGATTTCTTAAAAAGCATTCAGAATGGGAGATAGCTAATGTAAGCATGCGTCAGCTGAGATCTTAACACAATATTTCCTCCACCTTGAAAAACAAATGGACTGAAGGCAGATGTATGTATTCACCATTTATACAGCTACCTAAATGCTAAAAATCTGTCGTAATGATAAAGCTGTCTGCCAGACAGTTAGCTTTTAACAGTTCACATAGGGATGAACAGAAATTTGACAAGGTAAAGAAATGTTTAATGTAGTCTAGACAATGTCAACATCATTCAATAAACTTAATAGAGTAATACTATGTTTGGGAACTGCTTCATATTTATAGAACAATGCCACTGTGCCAAGTACTGAGCAATCCTGCAGTTTTTAGCTTAACTTGCCCCTGAAAAAAAAATAGCCATCTGTATAATGGATGTTAGCACAGGTATGAAGGGGTTAAGAGGTGAGCCTCTGCCTTCAAGAGCTAAACCCAAGTTAAAAAAAACAAATATATATATATATATATGTATATATATATATATTTATAGAGAGAGAGAGACAGGAAGAGGCAGAATCGGAGCACTTAAAGTGAATTAATAAGTCTGATATTTAATGATGACTTGCTAGTGTTTCTACCAACATATAAATTCTACGTATAGAGGTTCTGCTGCTGTCCAAAAGTCCAACTCCAGAGGAAGAAAACTGAGCATCAGTAGAAAACAGGATAGGACCACCACAAAATGAAACATAAAACAAAGTATTTGTAGCATATACATTCTGTTAGACCACAGAAAGACCAGAGCTGCAACAATGGCTTCTTAGTGTAGTGAGACCATATTTTTCACCCTATTATGTCAGATTTGAAACATCAGTCCTACTTAATATGAATATCAAGAAAGTGACACGAAGGGGAACAACTCGCACGGCCACATAGAAAAGCACACAAATACAAACATGTTAACCACAGTATATTATGTCTGCTTGTGAATTAGTCTGCTGGGTTAACAAGTTACACAGGTCGGTAAACTGCTCTGAGAATCCTTTTCAGCCATGCCCCAAGCTAAAGAAGCAGATACAAAAGAATGTTGACAGCTGTATTACATATAGTGCATTTACAACTATTTTAACATGCACAGAAATAAACCTTATATCGAAAGTATAGAGCTATCTAAGCAGTAATATCCAATAACTAAATTATGCACATTTATGGAAAAAAGTATTTACAATGTCAAATGACAGCATGGGAATCACAAGTGAGTTATGTAGTGAGCTTTGCCCCACTGTACCACTTTAGTAATGGGTGGTAACCCTATAATGCTGCCCCCTTCCTCAACCTTAATGCTACACCTTACCATCATTAAATCATCCCATAACACTACCACTACACAAGACACACTTCGACACACAGACAGTACTATATCTTATCCTCTAACCTAACTCTCATATTAACCCTGAAATACACAAACTCACACACAAATATATAACACCTATCCTTTACTCATCCCCGATCCTAACCCTACCTCACATATAAATGCAGAAACACTCTCACCCCTCCAGCCTCACTTACCTATTTCAGCATTACACAATGTCAACATTTCCACTGCATGGCTATGTGTACCACTGGCATTAAACTATACCCCCTGTGTTAGTTGGAGAAACAACATTCAACAAAAAATGTGGAGGACATATATATATATATATATATATATATATATCTATGTGTATATATATATATATATATATATATATCTATGTGTATATATATATATATATATATATATATATGTATATATATATACATATATATATATATATATATATATATATATATATATATATATATATATATATATACAGTAGCATTTATTTTATTTTATTTTTATTTTATTTTATTTTACATTTGTTGACCGGGCTAGTCTAGCTGGATATATGTCCATTTTCAGTAGAGGCCCGGGGAGATAAGCTCCAAAAATTATAATCTCTAATGATACTAAGTAAAAAAACATTAAAGAACTACATGTAAAGTAGATAGTACAATAGTTATGGAATAACAAAAGAATTGTAGGTCATGACATACATGGAGAATACAATAACATGTACAGAGAGTAGGGATATAGGAAAATAAGATGAAAAGTAGATATTTAGAAGGAGTTACAGGTCAGTAGATGCTGATTTGACATAGAAATTGAGAAATTGCAGATGTGAAGTAAAGTCAGGGGTGAAATAAAGTTAGTCAGGATTAGTACAGGGGCACAGCCATTGTGTTTTGAGGTATAGCTTGAGTTTCTTTTTAAAGGGAGATTTTGAGGGAATAGATGAAAGTTCAGAGGGAAACAGGTTCCAATCTTTTCCAACAGTGTTAGAGAAAAGGGAGTCTCCGGCCTTGTTGTTTGACTTGACAGTGTCTATAAGAAGTTTGTGTGCAGATCTTAGGGACTTTAGGTTATGGTATGGACGAATCAGACTGGATAGTATAAGTGTTTTGTCAGGTTGATACAGAATTTGATGGGCTATGCCAAGTTGGTTAATTTTTAGTTGCTGCCGATATTCCAGCCAGCCTAGTTGTTTTAAATTAGTACAGTGGTGGGTTCTGTAGGGGTTTCCTGTGGCAAATCTGGCTATGTTGTGGTAGGAGATTTCTAGTTTTGACAGACTCTTTTTTGATAAGTTGGTAAATATGGGAGAGGCATAGAGAAGGGGTGAGATAAGGTGGGAGTGGGCGATAGTTGTTCTAGATTCTGGAGTGAGGAAAGGTTTGATTCTGTAAAGAGAGCCTATTTTTTTGTTAATGGTTTTAAGTGTGTTGTCAATATGGGTATCAAAGTTAAGGTTGTTGTCAATGGTAATGCCTAGTAGTTTGGTAGTAGAGTCTTGTGATATAGGTGTGCCATTTTTTGATGTTATAGTAAAATCAATATGGGGAGATTTGCTGGAAGGTGTAAAGAGAAGCAGTTTAGTTTTTTTAGGGTTAAGTAGTAGACAGTGCTGGGAAAACTATTCTTCTACAGAGTTAAATATGTGCTGTGTGAGGGAGTGAAGGTCTGATACAGATGCGGCTGAGCAGATTAGTGTTGAATCGTCTGCGTATTGTATACATGTAGCTTGGGGAGCAACTTGGTGTAGGTCATTGATAAATAAAGAAAATAGGAGGGGACCTAGTATAGACCCTTGTGGGATACCAATGTTGACAGGTAGTTGGGAGGATAGAGTGGAGTTCCACAGTACTGCTTGATGTCTGTTACTTAAGTAGGACTTAAACCAGTTAATAGATTGGGTATCAACTGATAAGGATTGAAGAATGCTTATGAGTATTTGGTGGTTGACCATGTCAAAAGCTTTGGATAGATCTAAGAAAAGTGCAGAGGAAAGGGTGTTGTTGTTACGATTTTTGTTGATTGTGTCTGTAAAGGAGAGGAGGGCAGTGGTGGTACTGTGGGATGGTCTGAAACCATGTTGGGTGTTAGAGAGTAGGTTATTTTGGAGAAGGTGGTGAAGCAGTTGCTTGTGGATACACCTTTCCATAATCTTAGATAAGGGTGAAAGAAGGGCTATAGGGCGGTAATTAGAGATTTCAGTAGAATTTCCACCCTTATGAAGTGGGATAATATGGGAGATTTTCCAAAGTTTAGGCACATATCCTTCAGTGATGGTTCTGTTTATCAGTATTGAAACTGGGAAGGCTATTGATTTAGCTGCTAATTGCAAGTATTCTGCGGGTAGTAGGTCAGCAGAGTTAGTACATGGTTTGAGTTTTTTGAGAAGGGAGAGAATATAAGTTGTAGGGACAGGCTGGAAGTGAAATGGTGGGGGTGGGTTTGGGTTGCTGTTAGACATGTTTGTGTTTTTGATGGGGAGTTGACTTGCTAAGGTTTGAATAGTTTTGGTAAAGAAGGAATTAAAGGAATTTGCTGTTTGGTTGGGGTTACTTATGTCAGAGCCTTGTGGGTTGGGTGTGACAGGTTTACTTGGCTGTAGTAATTGATTTATGTTTGTCCAGAACTTTTGTGGATTATTTTGGCGAGTATGTTGAGGTTTCAGGTAGTAGTTTTTCTTATCGTTCAATATTGCTTTTTTGGTTTCATTTCTCAGTTGCTTTAAGATTTGGTAGTCTGCTGTGTTTTTAGTTAAGCGAGATTTGTTCCAGGCTTTATTTCTGAGAGTGATTTTTTGTTTGGTTTCAATTGAGAGCCAGGGGGCAGATTTAGTTCTGATTCTAATGGGGCATGTGGGGGCATGGTAATTGAGTATGGTCAGAAACTTAGCATTAAAGAAATCTACAGCTTCATCAAGAGAAAGGTGTTTTAGAGGTGTCCAATTACATGCTATCAGTTCATTTTGAAATAGTTCTAAGTTAAATTTTTTTTTGGATCTGATTGTTCTGGTTATGTTTTGGGTAGGAGGGTTAGTTTTGAGCCTGATGATGTAGGTTAATAAGTGATCACTTATATCATCAGGGAGGGTTCCTGTTTCATAAGTATGGGGTTGATTGTTGGTGAGTATCCAGTCTATGGTACTTTCCTTTTTGTTAATTTTATTTATTCTAGTGGGGGAGGTGATGGTCTGAGAGAATCCGTAAAGGTTAATATGGCTAGTAGGTTGTTTGTTGTTACAAGATTGCCAATCGATATTAACGTCACCTAAGATTATTGTTTCTTGGGATAAGTTTAGTGATAGCCAACAAAGGATATTTTCTATGGTGGAAATGTTATTTCCTGGGGGAACGTAAATGCAGATAATAAAGATTGATTTGACTGTGTTTATTTCAAGTTTGGTGATGAGAATTTCAGCATTGGAATCCTGGGGAGGTTTTTGGTGGAATGTGGTTATTTGAAGGCTAGATTTAAATAAGATAGCTATACCACCACCTTTTTTAGATTCTCTGTCGAGACGTAGGATATTATAGCCAGGAGGAATGATTTCACTGTCTTTTGTTGAGTGTTCTAACCAGGTTTCTGTTAGACAAATAATATCAAAGGAGTACAGTTCTAAGAGAGCATGTAGTTGAGTTGTTTTATTATTAATACTACGTATGTTAAGGTTAGCTATTGAGAGTGAGTTTTTTGGTTTTCTAAGTAGTGGGTTATTAGTGGGGTTTAGGTTATTGGATTGATTTAAGGATGAGTCAATTGGACCTGGGTTTGGGTGAATATCTCCATTTCTAAGTGAGAGGAGTAGGGTTAGGTAGGCAGTGTTTGTATATTTACTATGTGGAAGGAGTATCCTTCTGGGATTATGGTAGACATGTTTAATGTGGGTTATTCTATGATATCTAGGTAAAAGATAGCTAAGTTTGGAAGTTATGTTGATGTGATGGTTGAGGTAGGTATGAATTATGGAGAAAGTTTGTTTATCTGGTTTGTTAAGGTGTGAATGTAGTGGTTGTTCATAGGAGGTAGTAAGGTGTGCTAAAATTAGAGTGAAAGAAAGAGAGAACACAAATATGGTATGTTTGAGTACTAGGGTGGGGAGTTTATACATTTTAAAGGTAGATATTAACTTTAGTTAGTAGTACAAGTGATGTGGGTGTGGTATTGTTAGATAAGTTAAGTTTTATAAGTGAAAGGGTGTGGTTAAGGAATGAAGTATAGGGGGAAAAGAGAGATGAATGGTTAGTTGTGGTTGGATAGTAATTGGAGGAGAGGGGGTGTGGTTAGGTAGGTATATATGTGGATGCACTGGGGGTGGGTGAGATTTGGGGGTAGGGTAGGGGAGCATGTGTATGTGGTACTGTAAGGGTTTATAAGGCTGTCATACAATCAGATACATGAATGTGCACATTGATCATATGGCCTTCTGCAATGATTCCACTGAATACTAGTTTGAAAACCATCATCTTTATAGAGAGAGGGGTGTGCTTAAATTGTCTGTCAGTATTTGATGCAACTAGATTTGATTTGTACAACAGCATTCTCAGGCTTGTCACACTTGTACTTTTGCATGCATTACATTTCGGGTTTATATTAGATCAGCGAATGCTTAAAAAGCGAACGCTGATTGATCGACATTATTTGTTCGAAAGTGGAAAATATCGAAGCAGCAGAAACTCGAATTTTTTCCTAGGGAAAGAATTTGGTTGTCTGTTTTTGTTGCTTCGGTATTTTCAGTGTTATGGTGGAAAGTTACCGGTCAGATTCAGGTAAGTGTGCGATTGTGTGAATGTGAGTGTTAGGGTGATTTAGGTGAGTTAGGATTAGGGCTCAGGTTAGGTGTGTGTGCGATTGAGTGGACATGAGGGTTAGGGCAGATTTAAGTGAGTTAGGGTTAGGGAGTGGGTGAGGTGAGTGTGTGATAGTGACAAACCTTAGGTTTAGGGTTTGGGTTAAGGTAAGTGGGTAGTTAGTGGGGTGTGCATAGTTTAGTTTAGGGTTAGGTATCAGATTTTAGGTGTATGTGTGTGGATTTCTGTTTGTTTGGTGTGCTTGTGTTGTGTGCATGTGTTTTGGATCAGCGATTTTTTTCCCTGGGGAAAAAATCCCTGATCTGACAGTTCAAGATTGTAAGCTTTCGCTTAAATTAGGTCGATCAATCAGCGTTCGTTTTTTAAGTGTTCGCTGATATAATATAGACCCTACATTTCTATAGCACCAGTTGCTAATATTTGCCAGAAGTCTGTGACTACATCTGTCACCAGAAATGAATTCACATACAGAAAGAAACATTTATAAGACTTCTTTGATAATGTTAAATAATTAAGTCCCCACTAATAATACTAAAATGCATAATCAAGTGCAAAGAAAAAATATTCTACTTAATCACTTAGCGAAAACATGAGTAAATTTTTAAATCTGGGCCACACTTGTCCTCCTTCCTCAGTGCATCGGACCTGCTCCTGGGCTACTACTCCCGCTTCCCGTTGCTTCCTCGGGTGTTCTACTTTCCCCTTGTTACTATTTAACAGAGAAACCCCACCCTACAAGAGAAGACGTCTGTGAAAATTTCTCCTTGAGCTACTCAAACATTACTGGGACCTAGTCTCCCATTGATAAGAAATACAGTTTGCTTCCTCGGGCGTTCTACTTTCTCCTTGTTACTATTTAACAGAGAAACCCCACCCTACAAGAGAAGACGTCTATGAAAATTTCTCCTTGAGCTACTCAAACATTACTGGGACCTAGTCTCCCATTGATAAGAAACACAGTTTGCTTCCTCGGGCGTTCTACTTTCCCCTTGTTACTATTTAACAGAGAAACCCCACCCTACAAGAGAAGACGTCTGTGAAAATTTCTCCTTGAGCTACTCAAACATTACTGGGACCTAGTCTCCCATTGATAAGAAACACAGTGTATGTAATCTGTTTTAAATATATTACTCTTGCGAATATTAACACTTGAGCAGCATTCTACCTCGGTGTGCCGGAAAGTAGTACACTGCAGGCCTTTGCAACTGCCCCCACAACTCTGGCCTATAGTCTACTCCTGTAATCCCACACTACCTCTACTTAATATTATATTCTTAATAATCTTAGCAGAAACTCTTCTACTGAGTGTACCTATTTCTTTCTCCACTAGGTGGCGTAATACTCCTGTAAATGGTCCAGCAATTTATCTTTTCTTCCTGCTCCACTTATTTTACTTTGCCTAAGGTAACTTTTGCTTTTCCCCACCTGTATCTGTGACATTTTCCTCCAAGCACTCATGCACATTTCTCTCTTTTAAAGAGTGCAACCAAACAGCATCAAACCCACACTAAAAACTTAAAAGCTCTATTAGTAACCACAATACCTGCTCCCCAGCTGCAGCTCTCATTTTCTGTCTCAGATCACTGATTGTTTTCCCTGGTCTCCTTGCCTTCTTGGCTCTTCCCGCTCCGTTCGCCATGTGGGCTCACTCCGCTCCCCTACCCTGCCCCCAATTCTCACCCACCCCCAGAGGTCCTACCTTTATTCCCACTCCCATTTAACCCCTCCCACTCCCCCAGCCTATCCATCCAAACCTCTCACACATCTCTCCCCCCAACACACCTGACTCTCATTACCACTCCCCACTCCTAGCTACTATCACTCTACTCTCATCTCCATATATCTTAATTGTCTCCAACTAACATGCCCTCCCCTCTACCTAAACTTCTTATCCTCTTATTACCTTTCCTTCTTCTTACTCTTTATCATGTAACCTCCTATACTGAATCACAACTACATCCTTCCGCTTTTCATCCTCACAACATCCTCTCATCTCACTTCCACAATATCTTACCCTCTTTAATTCCCTCCCAGCCTATCCTTCTCCTAAAATTAAAACTTTTCCCAAACTCTACTAATGTCTACAAACTTACACCTAAACTCTTCCATACTCCTTTTACCAAATCCAAACCTTATAAACATACTCTCCACCCATCTTTCCTTAACCTTGCCGGTGATATCCACTCCAATCCCGGGCCCAACTTCTCTCCAACTAACCACTCCAACCCAAACAACAAATCCCCAAATAAAAACCTCAAATTCCTCACCATCAACACCCAAAGCCTACTAAACAAATTAACCTTCTTCCATGCCTGGCTTAACAATAACCTACCAGACATAATAACCCTCTCTGAAACCTGGCTAAAACCTCATATAACTGACTCTGAATTCCTTCCCCCTGGATTTCACTCTCTCTGATCTGACCACCCAAGTAGAAGAGGTGCCAGGGTAGCTTTAATTTACGCCAACCACTTATCCATTACTCCATACCCTAACTTCATCCCTTCTTTCTCCAATGCTGAACTAGTAATAGGCCTTCTAAAATTAAACACTCACAAAAATATCTGCATCATCTCCCTATACATTCCTCCAGGTAACAACATCAACACCCTAGAGGACATCCTCTCCTGGACCTCTTCCAATATTAAGCTAGAAACCTACATCCTAGGAGATGTAAATATCGACTGGGGAAAAATCAACAACCTTAATCCCACCTCATCTATCAACCTATTCTTCTTCACTCAACTTACCAACGCCATTACCAGGCCTAACAAAACTAACCCCCCTGGCTCCATACTTGACTGGATCTTAGTATCTCATACTAACAAAATCAAAGAATCTGGAGTCCTTCCCGACTCCTTAGGAGACCACCGCCCTGCCTATACTATTCGAGCTGCTCCCACTTCCTCACACTCTCACCAATACATCCACACTCGTAACTTATCTAACTTCAACCCTACTACTTTCTCTGATTCCCTTAAACAAACTAACTGGAACCCCCTAAAAATCCTATCTTTAGACAAAGCCGTTGAATACTTCAATACATCATTCTTATCAGTCCTTAACTCCATTGCCCCAATAAGAACTAAAATAGTTAAAACAAAGGTCACTCCATGGCTCACCAATGACACAAAAAACATTATGCTCCAAAGGGAGAAAACCTGGAAAGTCTACCTCCGCCACAAACAACCAGCAACATTACTAAAATATAAACAACTGAGAAACCTAGCCAAAAAAACAAGTGATTAGAGACAAAAAGTCTTACTACATCAAACTACAGGAAAATCATGCAAAAAACCCCAAACACTTCTGGAATTTTATTAACTCCTTCCTTAGGCCAGGAACAAAACATAACCCGTGTCCTGACACCAGCAAATCTGACTCAGAAATTGCCTCACTATTTAATTCCTTCTTCACCTCCTCTATTGCTGAGCTTACTAAAACATTCACAAATAATAACCATCCTCCCATCCCTGCCCAATCCTCCCCTCCCTCCCCCCACCTTAAATTTGAACTTAAACCTATCTCCACCAAGGTAATAAAGAAACTTCTTTTCAAACTAAAGCCTTGCTCAAATGCCCCCGACTGTATTCCATCCTCCTTCTTAAAAATAGCCTCAGATGCTATCGCTCTGCCCATCAGCATCTTGATCAATGTACCACTGCTTGAATCATACGTACCCATACTATGGTGCTCTGCATATATTCTTCCTTTGCACAAGGGTGGCAAGAACTGTAACGTCTCCAATTTCTGCCCTATAGCCATCCTCTCCCCTATCTCCAAAATTCTTGAAAAATGCATCCATCTAGAGCTCTTACCATTCCTGACCAAATACCAGCTTCTCTCCCCCACCCAACATGGCTTCCGACCAGGACATAGTACTAACTCCGCCCTTCTCTCCTTCTTACATTCTGTCATCTCATCCCGTGACTCTGGTAATTTGGTTTCCTCTGTCCTACTGGACTTATCCAAAGCTTTTGATACCATCTCTCATACCCATCTTCTAAACCATCTCTCTAATCTTAACCTTTCCCAAAAAACCCTCTCATGGTTCTCTAGCTATCTTTCAAATAGGTCCCAAGCTGTGAAATGGGGCCAAGCCACCTATACTTTCCTTCCTACTCCTACCGGAGTACCCCAAGGCTCTATACTTGGCCCTTTGCTATTCAATATCTTTATCAATGACTTCCATAAAGCCATTCCTAACACCAAAATTGTACAATATGCTGACGATTTCACTTTGATTTGCAGTGCCACTAACCTAGCAGAACTCCAATCTCTGACTCAAAAGGCCTTCTCAACCACTGAAAACTGGATGCTCCAAAATCACCTCTCTCTTAATGCAATAAAACTAAGATCCTTCTATTCTCCCCCTCTAAATCCTTCACTCTTGATGAAAACTCTCTCGAATCACCAGCCTTAACAATTCCCCTATTAAGATCATTTCATCAGCCAAACTTCTTGGTGTCGCAATTGACAATCATCTAAAATTTAACTCTCATATCCAACAAAACATCAAAAAAACTCACATAAAACTGGACCTACTTTATAGAAACAACCACTTCCTCTCTCATTCCTCCAGACTAACTCTTGCCTCCACCTATCTCCTTCCCACTCTAATGTATGGTACTCCTCTGCTCACTAACTTATCTTCCACACTTACTTCCAAACTGGAGGTATGCTACAACAAAATCTCCATATTTGCCACCAGTGCAAAATCCTCCTCTCACCATTGCACTTCCCTTCACACTATAAACTGGCTTGAACTCCCTAACCTACTAGGCTTTCACCAGTTAACCATAGTCCACAAATTATTGTTCCAACCATCTACCTGCCCTGCACTATCCAGTATTTTACAACCATATCCGCCCCCCCAGACCCCTTAGATCTTCTCACCAAAACCTGATCTCCATTCAAAAACCCAAATGCCCGGCTGGGCAGCTCTTATTAACCTTTACCCTAGCAAAAAAAATGGAATGCTCTACCCTCCTACCTGAGAACCTGTAACAACCTTAATAACTTCAAATCTCAACTTCATTCCTACCTCTACCTAAATTGGAAATGCAACTGTACCCTTCCACCCATTCCTCTCAAACTCTCCTCCTCTTTCTCTCCTGGCTAACCATCTTACCTTACTAACCTCACTCTCAATTGCAAATTCATAATCTTAACTAAATGTAAACTCTAGCTATTCTGTTATTCTCTGATTTACCTTATGTACTGAATGTTTATTTCTTTCTTGATGACAAAATTCAATGTCAGTAATCTAAGCTATCTTTGTAAATTGTTTATGTTAAAAACTTTGTTTTGTGGAGCTTTTCTCCCCGGGCCTCCACTGAAAATGGGCCCCACAGCCCAGTGGACCTCCCCGGTTATCAAACTGGAATAAATAAATAAATAAAATAGCATCATAACTAAAAACAGTATCATAATTTAGTAGCCTTCTGTTTCAAAATACATTTAATATTCATGGAGTCCTTCAGACCTACTATCTTTATTGCTTGAAACTTTACCCTCCAACATAGCTACTTAATATCTAATAGCAGTACTTTGAAACATTACTATATAGCTAGGAATTCCACATTCTATTTCCTCTATATAGGCAAACAGACTGTGAAATGAGTAGGTAAAACTGCACCATTTCTTAAGTACCTGAACCATATTTGAAACATGTCCATTCATGGTCCGCTGTACAGTTCAAATGTCTTCAAGAATTCAAATTCCAGACGCGCAAAAGACAAAGATGTAAACAATCAGTCGGAGACACAGAAGACTGTTTTTGTCTTCTGCTTCTGTGTGTGACCAGATGCAATGGGTGTTCTTAAAACACGCTTAAAAAAAAAAAGTAATTTTTTTATTAAATTAAAAGAAAATTAATCTCCTGGCATTGCTTCTGGACAATATGTTGTCCTCCATTTTCTGGACAGTGTCCCTTAATTCTGGACAGTTGGCAGCACTAACCATTACGCCACTCCATTTATTAGTAACATAATATATATATAAATATAAATATATATATATATATATATATATATATATATATATATATATATATATATATATATAGATATATGTATGTGTATATATATATATATATATATATATGGATTCACTTGAGAATCTCGAAAAACTGAAATACCGAATTGCAGTTTTCTGCAATTCAAATTCCGAAACCTGACAAGCCCGAAACACCACAAGTGCGAAACTGAAAATCCTGAACATACACTACAAATACAACACACACATACACACACTCTCCCCCCACAATCAAACATACAATACTAAAATACAAATAAGCAGCACCCCCACATGTGGGGGGGGCTGCACCCCCCATCCCCCTACTTATATATTCTTCTAACTCTGAGACTGCACAATCACACACACAAAGGTAACTCACACCCACGCATTTCAAAGCTCCTTGCACACACACATCACAACCAAAACACAAACTAACATACACTACAGCCCATAACCTACACACTCATACAGACTTACCTGCACTTACATCCATTCATACACTGCAACACCAGAAGCTCTGAACTTCGGGATTTCGAATTTCGTGCTTCTGGTTTTTCGCGATTTCAAGCTTCCGGGTTTAGAATTTCAGAAAACTGAAATGCGGTATTTCATTTTTTTGAGATTCTAAATGGAACCCATATATATATATATATATATATATATATATATATATATATATATATATATATGGGTTCATGTTACACCGTCGACAACTGACTACATCGACAACCAGCCCTGTATCACGAATTTAATGAAACCGCACAGCATCGACACTTTAAATAACCGACACTGACTCCATTGACAACGCGCTACACCGACATCGCGTATTACAGCTAACAGGTATTAACATATGTGAGGTAGGGGATGTAGTTATAATGTTAGACTGAGTGACATAAGTTTAGAAATACATCCCTTACCTCACATATGTTAATACCCGTTAGCTGTAATACGCGATGTCGGTGTAGCGCGTTGTCGATGGAGTCAGTGTCGGTTATTTAAAGTGTCGATGCTGTGCGGTTTCATTAAATTCGTGATACAGGGCTGGTTGTCGATGTAGTCAGTTGTCGACGGTGTAACATGAACCCATATATATATATATATATATATATATATATATATATATATATATATATATATATATATATATATATATATATATATATATATATATATATATATATATATATATATATATATATATATATATATATATATATATATATATACCCTCTTTTCTTTCATTATCCGTAATGTTCAATGATCCATAAATAGAGAGATACCTAGAAAACATATAGACAGGTGTAGACTTGCTTATTCAAAAAAAAAATACATAAGCAAGAATACTTTAAATGAATCTAAGCAATGCATTTATTCACCTGAAGAGTTACCTAAGTGATGCAGAAAATGAAAAATATACACAGCATATATTGAAATAAAATATGGATTGAAGTGTTTCATTTCATACCATTTGCTTCCATTCACTATGCTCCTGGGTCACAAAAAAGCAAAGAAATACATTCATTAATTATCATATGTAAAATGAATTCAAATAAGAAACAGCATACTCAACATATTCGCCATTTGGAGTTTGCTATTTAACTGAGTAGTTGTGGTTTGCATTTGAAAACCTGTAACAAAAAGCTTCTTGCTATGGATATTGTAGCTGAAAAATGAATGGCTCAAAATAATTAAACACTAGCTCTGCACAATTCATTAAAGATATAGTATGTTTTGATAATACTTTCCTACATATGTGTTATATTAGTTCTTATTTTCTTTTCCAGTCCTGACCACTTAAGTATTGCAAGATTTGGGACCCATGTTCTTACAATGCAGCTGTTCAAATATTCTAACTATACAGGATCATATACAATAGCTGACCTGCCAATATACATAAAAGTGGGCACGCCGTTGTATATTGGAGCAAGTATAATGGGACCAGACCCACAACGCTTTTCTATGAAGATAGACTCCTGCTATGCAACTCCAACGAGTAACCCAAGTGATCCAATAAAGTACAACTTTATCAGTGACAGGTAAGTCTTACTTCTTTACTAGTCTTTGATCTGGTAAAAGCAGAGTCAACTTTATAATCTGAACAAATGTGAAGTATTCAAGAACAATATTAGAATGCCATACAAATAATTTGTATATCAGTTGCGTACACCGGGTATGTAATATCAATCAATGTCAATTAAAGTGGGTGTTTTTTTCTTTTCAAAATAGCAATACTTCTGGATGTAATAATATTTATATTTATCATCACTTTACACTACCTTAATATGTTTACTATAGTAAAATACAGGAACTAATATTCATTCTTAGTATCAGCTTCATAAAATTAAAACATTGCATGATACAAGAGGTATGGCTGTAATCCATCTAACAATCTGCAGTAGAGTTAAGTCGCCAGACAGTAGTAGCATATACAATTCACATTAAAGTAACACTTTTTATTGGCAATTCACAATAGTCATATTTTTATGTATGGTATGGAAGATCAACCGTGGCAGGGCTAATCAGCTGGCAGTGTGAGCATTGATTCTAATTGATTCTAGATGATGGTCTCCATTGATATGATACCCTTGTCTCATGTTAAAAAAGTTGGAAAAAAGGGGGTTATGAATGGAAGGATATCTGCTTCCTATAATGCACACATTTCAAAATGACATATTATCAAGTTTTCCTATTACAAAGCAATCTGTCACTTTCCCCAGTAAATAAATAAATAAGAGGTTAATCTGCTTTGTCTTTGAGACATTTCAAGTGTCCTTATTGCTATAGTAGCCCCATTACTTAAATCTAATCTTTACTATCCTCTTTTAGAAGTTCATTAGTTCTAGGTAGTCTAAAGCAAACTTGTATCAGTTATTAAATAATTAAAATTACAGATTTATGCTTTTCCAACTTTGATATGCAGTCTTCATTGCCACTGCTGCAGCTGTAAAGACTCCAGACTAAGTAGATGGTCAACAGATATTCAAGACAGCATAATTCTTGGGGCTTGGGAGTATTCCTTTTCCCCAATTTTGTGTGATCTAATTGCTAGTATACTGTATATAATTAGCAGGAGGTATAGTAGCAGCAGGTGGGGTGTATGGAGGCTTTACCCTACGTAAAAAGCAATGTGTGTTATTTTTTTTGGTTTATGTTGTGCATGCACTGAGGTTGTTTATTGGTGCATGTGTATTACTGCATTGACATTCATGTTTTCAATGTGTTTTGGAGTCTGTTATAGATGTTAATGGACGTGAGTGTTTATGCAAGTTTAGATGACCATCTCTCTCTCTCTCTATATATATATATATACATATATATATATATATATATATATATATATATATATATGTATATATATATATATATATATATATATATATATATATAGACACACATGTACATACATAGATAAATAGGTAGCTATGGTTTGCATGCATTCTGTTGAATGCATAGAATGTCAACAGCTGTTGTAACTGGTCACAAATGGTTGAATATATTGGTGGTTAAATGTAGGAGTTACTGAAGGGAACAATACTGAATGTTACTTTTAATGTGTTGTACATGCAGCTGTGGTAAGCAGATCTGTAGCAGGCTAATTTAGTGCCCAGTGCTGCTTCTCAGTCTAGTGCCTCTAAACTCCTTAAGGAGCAAAAAAAAAAAAAAAAAAAAAAAAAAAAAAAGGTCCATTGTTTCCTGTAATCTGATGCTTCTCAGTTCGCTTCTAAGTGCCAGGTGCTCTGTGCTTCTGTACTCTTCAACTTTAAAAGAGGAACAAAATACAAAAAATAGCCATCAGTATTTTTTTGTCTGTAAGTCTTGTTTAGTAGCACTGTTAGAGAAAGTTAATGTGTATGTATGCTGTTGGGTAGTTGTAGGTTTAGCATATGACTAAGGTAATGTGGGGGGATGAAGATCCATCTTACTCATATGTGATAATCCTAATACTACCCCTGCCCCAACAGTAAACTGACACATTATGGTAAAAACAACTACCCAACAGCATACATACACATTAACTTTATCTAACAGTGCTACTAATCAAGACTTACAGACACTGTTTACATACACCATCATACATGCACAACACAAAAACCTTTCTCCTTCCCTAGCTATTATTCACACTGTCTCCCCAATTTACCATCTACTTCTCTGAGGTACAGGCTAACACAGAAGGTCTTTGGCTAATGAAGTTTGCAGTTGACTGCAAACTAGGAGCCATAATTGAAACTCCTAATGATGTGGACATCCTACAAAAGGGCCTCACTGAGATAGATGCCTGGTGTCAAAGCCATGGCCTCAAGCTCAATGCCAAAAAGTGCATTGTCATCCCCTTTAGTAAAACTCTGTACCCATGAACTACAACATAGGCGGTAGTATACTTAACACCGAAAGTGTGATAAGCGACCTTGGGACACAGGTGGACAGTAGTCTCTCCTTTGATAATCACATCGCCACAGTAGTCAGGAAATCATTCTACGTGGCACACCTCATCACAAAAGGTTTCTCATCCAGAAAAAAAGAGGTCATTGTTCCCCTCTACTCATCACTCATTAGACCCATTATAGAGTACAACGCCCCTTTTGGTATGTACCTCACAAGCCATCTACAACAACTGGAAAAGCTGCAGAAATACCTCACAAAGAGGATTACCAGCCTCAAACAGATGCCCTACGCAGACCGTCTCAAAAAACTCCATCTTTCCTCCATCACATATCACCTACTCAGAGGTGCCTAACATAGAAAGCTATGTCAAACCCAGAGCTGTTGGACATGCTCCTCTTAAAGAAATCCCAATCCCTCCGAGCTACACACTCTAGGGACCTAAACCTTGTCAACACAATAAACAGAACATGCCGGAGGGATAGATTCCTGTCCCAGAGACTTTCCATACTCTGGAATAAACTACCTATCTATATCAAACAAAGCTCCTCATTAGCACCCTTCAAGAAAAATCTTGATGATTGGATGGGAAATAGGAAATTCACCCCAGGGATCACCTCTGTGGCTGTGCTCGACAGTGGCACAGGAAAATAATTTTCTTGGGTGGCAAAAGCCAGGGTACCTTTTTGGCTGGGCTTGTATAGGCCCCAGGGCCAATAGTCTAGTACCTATCTATGAACCTATGAACCTATTATCTTACTAAAAACACTTTCCCTACTGGTATCTACCATGATTCAGACAAAGTATATCTGAAAGTTTCTGGTCTGTTTTTTTTTTTTTGTAAAGTAACAGATTGGAAAAGAAGACATATTTCCCCCTTTCAAGATTGTTTTGGTTTTGTCAGTTTTAGTTTCTGGTAACACTCTTTTAACATTTTCCCTACTACCACCTCCGAAAAAATACTTGGGAATTATGTTAGATCCTTCGCTATCTCTTTTGCTTGTTTTGCTCACCAAATAGAGACCTAGGTTTACAAAATACTTAGACAACTTAAAGCAGCCTATGTAGTATTCAATCTCCTCACTCCTGATGGTAGACATACCACACCCATCAGCACACTTATTCATAGCATCAAATATGGACTGCCCCTTATTGTTGCAAACCCAGCATATAATATCACTTTTTTTAAAACTACCACGAATAAAATACTATGCTTCATCAACCTTGCAAACAATAGAGAATGCCACTGCAATAAAATAAAGACTGATAGATAATTTACAGATTCAGAAAGAAATGAGCTCCCACTTAGCATTCCTCTTTACAAGCTCTTTAATACTGGATAGCATTTACCTTTGAAGATGAGACCCTTTAATACAGATTGTAATTATACTCTTAGAAATACAGATGAAACTCAGTTAGCCAGATCCTCTTACAAAGTAGCAACTACAGAAAAATGTTTCTCTATGAAAATGCACAGTTATAGCAAAGTCCCAGAAGAAATAAGACAAGTTAAACTTATTAGCTTCAAACTAAAACTAAAAAAAAAATCTGATAAAACAGCATGCCTGCAGGTGCTTCAGAGATGTGGAATCAAATGCACCTATAAGGCAAGGAACAATTATATATTCTGTCTACTGGTTTAATATGAATTCAGCTCGTATCAGATTAATTGAAGTGCTTCTATGGACTCAAACTGTAAACAAATTTACTGTGGATGGTGCAGTGGTGCAGCAGTTGCATTGTCATCTCAAAACAAGAGGTTCCCTGGTTTGATTCTTCGCTGGGGTGCCTTCTGTGTGGAGTCTACATGTCCTCCCTCCATCTCTCTGGTTTCCTTCTATGTTACAAAGATATACATCTAGAGCATTTCTCCCTGGGCCTTTGCTGAAAATTGGGTTAATTCCAAACTGACCTTTCCTGGTAAATAAGTGAACTGTATCTACCTGAAAATTCAAAATTATCTGCTCCAAAATAAAAATTCAGCACTGTGCTATATCTTCAATAATGCTACTGTTACATGACTGAAAAAGGTCCTAGGAACAGTTTACTTACCATACCTCTCAACTGTACAGAATGTCTAGATTTTGTCCTCATATTTCTGATCCATTTTTCATAAAATTGTGGTTTTCTGGCAAATTAGTGACAGATCATTAAATATTGAAGTTAGAAAATAATGACAGACATTTGAGTTTCATACTTCATATCCTTCAGAAAATTCATGCTAATGCAAAATCCATTATTATATCCACTTTCTCAGTTTGAAGAGCAATATTTAAAATGTTTCCTATTTGTGTGCCTTTGTCCCACTTTTATTTATGGCTTTGTCTGGATTTCTTGCTCTAAGAGATTGAATGATATGACTTAGCCAGTTAACAAATGTAAATGAATAAAATAAATAGATAAATGAATAAATACATTTGTGATATCAAAGTGAAGGCATCAACATAATATCTGTAAATGCTTCTGCACATCAAGAATTCCTAAAACAGATACATGTCTATGGCTGGTACTCATAGTCACTTATGCCAATGTGAAAGGGATATTCCTGTTGCTTCTGAATGAGTGTAGCAATAGCAAGATTAATAGAGGCCATTTATACTAATGTGCAAGGCCTGAAAAATAACGAGATGCAAAGGACAATGTGATATGCTAATAAGGCAATTTTGAAATTCAGTCCGACATCCCAATGGTATGCACATCCATTGTTAAATGTTGTGTTTTGCCTTTGATATTGGAGCTGAAATCCACAGACTTGTTTTTCCAAGTATGCACACGTACTTCCCTGGTACACAAATTAATTATTTCCCCCAGCAACTCCTCCATTAGTTTGTATTAAGTATGCACAAGCACTAAAATAACACAATCAAATATTTAACCCAGTGATCACTGCAGTAGTCTGGCCATGCATGCACAAGCAATTCCCTGACTTAAATGAATGATTTACCCTGCCGACCCCATCAGTAACATTAGCTAATATGCCCAAGCATTAAAATTAAACATTTCCCAAAGTGGCCGCTTCAGTAACATGCCCTAGTATGCACAAGCACTAAAATGAAACATTCACCGAAGCAAACCCTTCAGTAACATGCTCTAATATGCACAAGCACAAAAATGAAGCTTTCTCCCAAGCAAACCCTTCAGTAATATGCCCTAGTATCCACAAGCACTAAAATGAAACATTTCCCAAAGTGACCCCTTCAGCTACATGCCCTAGTATGCACAAGCACCAAAATGAAGCATTAATTATGGATTCATGTCTATGAATCAAAGTCATATCCATATGTTTAAAGCCTCTTAATAGCATAGCAGTTGTTCGCCTATTGCTTATACATTAATCATGTTATGTATTTGTGATGAGGATATGTTCACAAAAAGTCCTCTGCATTTCTGTAGTCATTCTGAAAATCCAGGATTTGCATAACCTCATAGTACTGCTCTTTCCAGATCACTGCTACACAAATGTAAAGCCCCAGACTATGAATATCACCCTATATCTATGTATCTATTTATATACACAGACACACACACACACACACACACACACACACACACACACACACACGCACACACACACAGAGGCAGGGAGGCAGTTTCACAAATAAATTCAGACACATAAACACATGCATACACAGATGCATATATATTATATATATATATATATATATATATATATATATATATATATATATATATATATATATATATATATATATATATATATATATGTGTGTGTGTGTGTGTGTGTGTGTGTGTGTGTGTGTATATTTACATACAAACATACACAGAAAGTTACACACATACAAATGTGCCCAGCAATAAGAGTCACTTCCCCTCCACCAGTGAAGGTAAGTTACTTCCTTGTAAAATCCAATCTGAAGGCCATGATTGTGAAGACAAACTAGACAACATGTTAAAATATTTGTATTTGTTTTATTATTAATATATACATACATATTTTGCTTTATATTTATAGAATACAGCTACTTCATCTAATGTTTGAAAGCTGATATAGTATATGCAATTGTTGTTGTAGGTAGAATTTTTGATCCAAAATATAAGATGTGAATGTATTTAGTAATGACTACACATATAAGTGCACAACGCACTAAAGATCACGCATGCACGTACATCCACACATTCAAATATACACACAGATGTAGATGCAGTGAAATGTAGGAAAACTTAGATGCACGCACACACTCACACACACACACACACACACACACACACACACACACACACACACACACACACACACACACACACACACACACACACACAGACTCAAACAGAAAGTAACATACATGCACAAATGAGCCAAGTAATTGCTGCCACTTTCATGACTTCTTAAAACACAGATGTCATATTATGATCAAATTATTAAAGAAATCCATAAATGACAATTTTGCACAAACAATGCAAAGTATTAAAACTTCTGCAATATACTCACTGTCTCTCTCTGGCTCTCACAGGCACACCTATAAACACAAAGACACACAGGCACACCCTTGTAACTGCTGCTGATACTATAGTAATTTTCATTCGTTAAATTTTCTATTTTTCCTCACACTTGCTAAGGATGGCTTTTTAAGAGCTTTTTCTCACACGGCGAAGAACAATGGTGGGTCCTTGCTCTTGTTGCTGAACTAATGTTCATTAGGTTCATAGGTTCATAGGTGTGTACTAGGCTATTGGCCCTGGAGCCTTTACAAGCCTAGCCCATAGGATGATCCTGACATCGTGCCACCCAACCTTAGTTCCCAGTGCCTCTGTCATGTATAGGTTTATAGGTGTGTACTAGGCTAATGGCCCTGGAGCCTCTACTTGATAACTGCAGAGTTTCAGTCATGTTTATAGAAAGCAAACAAGATGGCATCCGTTTCTTTTTTTTTCCATCCATGCTTCACTGTGTTGAGTTTCTTGCCTTGATGTGGTGGAGTTGATTTTTATAGACTTCTCTTTCTGCATTAATACCCAGTTGGGGTGCATTCTCCAATAGGGTATTATTTTATATTATGCCCATTTCCAAAATTTATAGTAACATTTCCCACAGAACAGGACAAAGGTGTTATGTTTTTGAAATGTATATCTAAGATGTAGCAGGGGAACATTCCACAGGTATCAATGCATCACTCTATATTAGGTAACTAGTAAGGAGTTGCTAATTGACATATACTGCAGTATAAAAGTGGGTGAGCTATTGTAACGAACTCAGGAAGTCTGTTCCTTAACTTGAGGCTCAGCAGGGGCAAGCTGGAGCTTAACCAGAAAACCAAAGAGTTGTGAAATGTGAGAGCCCATTTGGAGCTAACTTGTGGTTTATACTTACAAATGCAATTGTGAATCTGCAGCTGAAGTTATGGTCTGGCAGATGTCTACAGTCTGCAGCTTTCAAAAATATCTTATTTTCAAAAGGGATATGAAAGGCTGTGTTTTGTTCTGCTGTTTTGTTTTAAGCAATGCTGGCTATATTTTCATTTTCAAGTGATGTGAAAAAAATAAACCTGCTTACATATATATATATATATATATATATATATATATATATATATATATATATATATACTATACACATGCGCACACACACACACACACACACACACACACACACACACACACACACACACACACACACACACACATCTTGAGAGGGAGAGAGAGAGAGAGAGAGAGAGAGATGTGTCTAGCCACTGGTGTCTCATTGGACATACTCAGGTGTATACACAGGCAGTTAGTCAGAGAGAGTTGTCAATTTTGAGATTCTTACAGTACCTCTGCAACCAAGTGTACACTTTTTGGAGCTATTAAATCTGGTGAGAACAGCCACACAAGAGTTACTATAGAGACTCTGGGAATCACATGTGGAAACTAACCACAAGCTTGTGCAACTACAGCAACAGCTGGTTGTGCTGGTTATTTACTACCAACCCAATGAACCTGCTTCCCTTGAAAAAAAGCAAGAAAAGATGACCTAGAGTTCTATTTGGTGTTTTTTGAGCAAAATGTCACCCCAGAAAACTGGATTATGATATATTAAAAAAAACTGCTAACCAGAGTTGAGAATGACCCTATAACACGGGCAGTCACATTTTATAAGTGGGTTCTTAATGTTATTGAACTGGTAAGGTAAATGATACATGATTTGAAGCATATTATACAAGATGTATTATTACTTGATAACAGAAACAAAGTGAAAATTTAAAAAAATTAGAGCTTTGCCTAGTACAATAAGACAATAGATATTACAAAATCATATCAAAAACTATGTTACCTAGAAACTTTAGTAAACTTCCTATTAATTAATGACACATTGTTTAAAAGTGAAATGCTTCCAGGTCTAAAACTGTAGTAATTATGTTCTTATTCTGCAAAACAAAAAGTATAAAGCAATGTGACTATTTTCTACAAATATGGTGGTGTGAGTGACATTGTTAAGTTCTTTGCTACCAACACTGAAGAGAATGCTAGCAGAAAAATAAAAGCAAAACCACTTTCTTTAAATGAAGTATTTCTATGGAGTTCTTCCTATGGAGTGAGATAGAATATCATTTAGGATATTTGAGTCAATACTACGTCACTGTGCAACAAAAAAGCAAGTGAAGTGTAATATATTTTTAAAAAGGAAGGAAGGTTTTTGACTTACTAGATCCTGGAGGCGCGATTTCTTATGAGATTAGAATTATGATGTGTAATCATCATATTAGCCATCAACCGATTGCCTAGTAAATTGGTGTCAATCCAAGGGGATCCAGTGTGTGCCTGCATGGAATAAAATGGTCAACATAACCACCTGCATTACCATGGATGGCCTGTACCTTTTACCCATTGTTTTTGCATGCTGGCTAAAACTGTTACTATTCCCACAGTGACTTCATCAGATAATACATGTGACTTGGTCAATAAGCAACTTTATATACAATTAAATTAATTAATGAAGCACCAATCATGTTCACTCATTCTTTTAAAAAAGTGTGTGTCTAATACATAGTAAAAATGACGTCAAAATCAATTAATTTTGTATAACCTTCACTACTTTAAATAAATATTTAAAAACAGTTAATATGTGCAAAATTTCATCTAAGTACATCTTTATAAATTTAAATACTTTCTTAAAACATCTTAAAAACCGATCCTAAAATATTCTTTATATATGATGTTATTCAACCTTATATATGTAATTCATTTGGGATTCAAAAGTTTAATAGCATGCTGCCATCTACTGACAATTTCCAAAATTACATTAATCAAGTTTTTGCTGCCTTTAACTTCAATAGTGGTTTGACAGAAATGTACTCATTCAGCCCTGGGGTTTTGTTGGCTTCCAAGTATATCTGCCACCACAATTCTTTATAGGCAACAAGTTCCTCCCATGGTCCACCCCTTGGGTCTCTTTTTATTTGGTCTATTACAAAAAATCTGTATCTAAAATCCTCACATACCTGTGAATGCCTGTAAAGTGCATTAGTTTCTTTTCTATTTTTTATGTCGTATGTGTGTTCGTAAATCCTCTTTTTCAGGGATCTCTCTGTTTTTCCGACATAAAAGGATGTACAGTTTGTACATATTACTAAATAAACTAAACCTTGTGATTCACAGTTAAAGTACCCCTTACTTTTTATCCATGTTTGTCTACTTTCCAAAAATACTTTTTCTTTGTTTAGTACAAACTCACATTGCCTGCACCTACCACATTTGTATGTGCCCATTTTCACTATGTTGGATCTCTCACCTTTCTTAAAATTATTGCCCGTCTCCAAAATACTTTTAATATTCATAGGATTTTTGTAAATAATTTTGGGTGTCATATCCGGGAGCCCTTTTAAGTCCGTCAGTAATTTGAATTTGTCCCATTCTTTTTGAAATATCCCCCTAACCTTAATATTTAAAGCATTATATTCTAATACTAAGCCATGTTGATAGTTATTTTGATTACCCATTGAGTTCCCCTCAATGTTCTGTGTTGTTTGCTTCTCCCCTTTTATAGGTGCAAATCTTCCTGATCTTCCTAAGGTTACTTCGTTTCTTAATTCATTTATAAAAGCTTTTGGGTAACCTCTATCCAGGAACATTTTTTCCAGTCTGTCACACTCCTTAATAAATTCATGGTCTTGACTAGACATTCTTGATCCCCTCACCAACTGTCCTTTAACCAAATTTTTCTTACAATGTCTTGGATGACTACTTTCATAGTGTAAAAATGAGTTAACGTAGATGTCCTTCCTGTATACTCTTGTCTCAAAGGAATCTCTTTCTTTCATAATCTCTACATCTAAATAAGAGATACTTTCCTGAGAAATATTGTGTGTGAATCTTAAAAAGGAAGTGGTTTCTCCTAAATATTTAATGAATTCTTCTAGTTTGTCCACAGTTCCTTTCCAAAAAATAATAATGTCGTCCAGAAAGCGTCTATACATTTTACAATGTTTGTTATATTCTGTTTGGAAAATGTATTTCTCTTCCCAATTTGCCAAAACAATGTTGGCAAAAGTAGGTGCACAGGCCGCTCCCATCGCTACCCCCTGGACTTGTTGAAAAAATTCTCCGTTATGAGTCAAATAGTTATTCCTTAGAATCAAGTCCATTAGGCCTGTGCACACTATTTTATCATTGTGTGTTAAAGTATGGTCTTTGAATACCTCTTCCTCAAACATTCTAGTCCCTTCATCGTATGGTATGGACCCAAAAAGGTCAACAACATCAATGGTCACTAGTTTTAAGTCACTCTCAAACAATTCTGGACTAATATTTCTCAGAAGATCCCATGAATCTCTGAGTATTGCTTGTTTATTCAACCATATATGTTTGGTTTTGACATCTACGAACTTTGCTAGTGGTGTAGTTTTAGAACATTCCGCTGACACTATATATTTATTTAAAGTAGTGAAGGTTATACAAAATTAATTGATTTTGACGTCATTTTTACTATGTATTAGACACACACTTTTTTAAAAGAATGAGTGAACATGATTGGTGCTTCATTAATTAATTTAATTGTATATAAAGTTGCTTATTGACCAAGTCACATGTATTATCTGATGAAGTCTCGGTGAAGACGAAAACGCATGTTTTTAATAGCGTTTATTTCATTTGCATTTAAGTGAATAAAGCGTGTAGCATTGGAATTCTCCTGGGACTTTCTTTTCCTTTTTCTTTGTTGTATCTGGAAGTTCCTGCCGTAAGTGGTTACTATTCCCACAGTGCCTTTTTCAGGCAGAGTACACTTGATAGACATCCCTACATAACAGAGTCCAATCTGATTAATATCAAGGGAGCAGCGCTGAATAACAGAAACTTAAAAAAAAATCATCACATTTGAGGCCTTCTTTAACCTTAAAGATATTATAGCACTGGCATAAATAAATAATCACTGTTCCATTGTAGCAACAGTGCTCCATTCATTCCAAGGTATGATGCTTATCATGCTTTCAAACCCACGAGAAACTGTGTGGTAGTATAGCAATAAACCACGCCTTGGTGTGGGTAATGCTGGATTTACCCACGGTCGGTGAGGTTTGGTCACAAGGGCAAAGCTCGAGTGGCCAAACAAAGCCAACCGTGGGTAAATCCAGCATTACCCACAGCCAGAAGTGGGTTATTGCTATTATACAATGACATTATTTAAGAAAAAAAATAATTACTTTTCTTAAATAATGGCATTGTATAATGCCTCCTTGCCACCCTTCCATAGCTGTCTGGTATTCTGCGGCAGTTCTGATGCACTCCACATGCGTATGCCTACACAGTACATCACAGCTGTGGGCAAAAGCAATGGAGAAAGCAAGATTTCTGTTGCTTTTTACAAACTGTTTTGCTATGTTAAATGGGTTTAACATAGCAAGACAGCTTTAACAAAAGCAATGGAGAATCTCCGTTGCTTTTTTTAAAGCTGTCTCGCTATGTTAAACTCGTTTAACATAGTGAGACAGCATGAAGCAACGGAGATCTTGCGTTCTCCATTGCTGTAAAAAAAGAGTTATAGTAATGGAAAAGGTCCGGGCGAACGGACCTTTTTCCATTACTATAACTCTGATTTACAACATGCATGATGACCAATCAGCATGCAAGTTTTTGAATATTAATGGGGGGGGGTCGTTGTATAATATCTGTGTTTCTTTGTAAACTCATTGTTTCAAATTAAACTTCATGTGATACAAATATGGACATTTTTGAAGTCATTGTTTCACTCAATAAAATTACTATTCACATTATAGCCAATTATAGATCCTCATCTATCACCCCTTCATAATAGTAGAATTTTTTCCAATCTGAGAAATTAATAGTTGAACCAAATACCTTTCATACAGGTGACTTCAACTATCTGCATTTATAAATTAGTAAAGATTTACTACCAATGAGCAATAGGTCAAATACGCTCAGAGTTTGCTCAAATTTGTAAATACCAATACACTTGACGAAATTGATCCCTGACCAGCTAAAAAAAAAAAAATTCTCATAATTGCACTACCTACTTGTTCTCTTTCTAGTCAAATCTGACAATCTTGCTGAAGTCTTCTGTATGAAAACCAGTCTTCTGGCTCCCTACTAATTTATTTTCATTCAAGGATTATACCAAAACCAGTTATTTAATATTTATCAGACTAATGGATAATCGCATATGGTACAACTCCCCAGTAAAGCTTGTAACTGAGACTGCTGTCTTTGGCTGTGAATTAGACCGCATCAACACATTGAAACACCCATACCAATCCAGTGTAAGCATAATGGCAAGTTTAATATTAGTCCCATATAGTGGGACTACTACACCAACAAACAATATAATAAAAATAAAATAACATTTGCATGAAAATCATTAAAATATGCCTATTTCATCATTATAAAAGGGAATCAAAAACAGCCTAGAAAGTCCCCCAAACTTATCATTAGGAATGCGATGCCATCTCTGAAGTTAAGATTGCAACTAATTCAAAAGATAATCATGAGGTCTTCTTCTGTTATTTTAAGAAGCTAAAAAGTTAAGCTATGATTCTATACTGAACTTATCTCCAGTGGTATCTCCTTTTCTAACTGCAATGACATTGCTAACATTCTTGCAGACAAATTATCTTACAACTTCATTTCCTTGAACCTCCACTATGCCCTCTCCATTCTTCCTCATTCTTCACTAAGATCAATTTGTTCAAAGTTTGTTTTTTTTTTTTCCAAAAACAAAGACAGTAATTCCTAGGGCTCTAAAATATCTCTGGATGCCTGCTGAGAAGGCTAAATTCCCACCTAGCAACCCCCCTCCATTAGCTCTTCAACCTGAATTTCTCCACTAGTTATGTCCCTGATGTGTTGAGAATTCCATATATGATGCCCTTACATAAATGTGGGCCCTCTATTAACCTTGGAAATAACAAGTTTATTTATTTCACTAGAATTATTTGTAAGGCTATAAAGTATATTATAGCTGAATAAATAAGCAATTATACAGGTGACCTTATATGCCTGGATTCATACCAGTTTGGCTTTGTAATAGATAAATCATGCCTGTTCAACCTTGTTAAATTCTTTGAAAGGGCTTACTGAGGCCATGGATAAAGGACATATTGTCCTCACTTCTTAAATGGATCTCAAAGCCTTTGCCAGTATGCCACATGCTGTTATTATTGACAATCTCTCCCAAGTCAACATTAACACACACATAGCTTGCTGGATTACTAACTGGCTGTCTAACAGGACCTATACTGTTAAGGTTAGGCCTATTTGCTCTGTACAGAAAAATGTCAGCAGTGGTGCCCATTAGGGCTCTTTCCTTGATACCTCCCCCATTGGTAAATATTTTAGTGACATAAAAAGCAATATCAAGTGGCTATAGCTAACCAAGTTTGCTTTGTTAACTGGGAGTGGTTATTAAATCCCATTCTGATAGTCAAATTCAAATGGTCAGTGTAGTAATCATGGGCCTACCCTCAGCACTATGAAGCGCAACATAGTTTCCTTTGGTAAGTCTAGAATTACTACTGCTTACCATATAGACATCAGTCCATTTAAATCTGATGCAGTCATCATGGACTTGGATATGTATGGTGATAATATAATCTCGTTGACCCTTATGTCACATCAGTGGTTAGAAACTCCTTCTACTATGCATAACTTATTCTTCATGGTATCTCTTTAATATCCAAAGATGTTACAGTTGTACTTTATACATCACTTATTAAGCCCAACATTGAATATAATGCACCCTTTGGCATCCATTTTACTAAGCAACTAAATCAACCTGAAAGACCTTAATGTTTCTTCTTTAAAAACATTCTGGTCTTTGTACCCTTAGCTATTTTATGACTGTGCTTCTAAATACTGTCATACTGATGCCTGATGGGAAATTTCTGCTCAGCCTTCCATACCATGTACCTGATGAAGATTTTTTTTTAACCTGAAAGTGCTTATGTTTTATAATAAAAGATTTTGGCCAGTTTGGACTCTGTTTTGTTTGTTTTTGGATCTGTTACCATGTATAACTCAACACTTTTTGGACTCCTTTATCTAAACAGAACCAGTATAAAGCAAACACCCTTTCTAGAGACCTAAACCTATACTACCACATCAACAACACCTCATGGTGTGACAAATACCTTGCCTAATATATCACCAGTTTTGAAATAACCTTACCTTTCCTATCAGTAGACTACTTCCCAGGTAACCTTTAAAACCAGTCAAGACTATCAGGTGGATGATCCCAAATTTTCACGGACGTTATATGGAAAAAGTTTACTTATTGAGGGCCACTGCAAGTCTCCCTCCACTATTCTGTGATGGGGATGAGCGTCTCAATACTCTGCTTTGGCTGTAAACTTATTTAGAACTTATTAACCAATGAACAAACAGCTGGGCAATAAATGCTAAGAAAAAAATGGTATGGTGGAAGCCAAGTTCTATGGGTACTTTATAACAAGAGGAGTGGTAAGACCACAACTTGATAAAACAGAGGTCATAACAACTGTCATGTACCACCATTAATGATAGGTGAAGGATTTCCTTAGACTAGCAAGGCCCTACCAAAAGTTGTATTTAATTTTGTGACTATAGCTTGAACTTTATCAGATTACACAAGGAGGTAATCTTCTGTCAGGTTGCATCAGTCTGTTGAGGCAGGTGGTGTATCAGAAGTAGGTCTGGATGTCATGCTATACCAAGACAGTCAAAGTAAAGAGCATCTTGCGTGGTATATCAGCAGAAGGTTGAGTAATGCATAAATGAGATATTCAACCATTGAAAGAGATTGTATGTCTATAATATGGGCTCTCTGTGCCATGAAGTACTATTTGTTTGATAAACACTTACATTTTGTGACTGATCATGACTCTTTGCAATGTTAACTAGGCATACTGATAGCATGAAGTTGTGCCAGTGGATACTATCCATCTACCCTTTCAGTATACATTAGACACTGGCCCATTCAACCAACTGAAATGTTGATGAGTTGCCAAAGGTCTACAACCCATCATTATGAGTCCAGCACTACTTTTTCTTGCTCAGAAGGGGATACTTGCAGTGGAAAAGTTATAAGGTCTTTTCAAAAATGCATGTGCAGAGTGGAAACATTCATACAGATAACTATCTGTTACTAGCAACGAGTTGCTAATTAATTGATACTGTTATGTAAGAGACAGTAGCTACTAATGTAAAATCAGCTGCAGGTTCAGTGTGGGTGGAAGGGCAGCTGTACCTCCACACTCCCCTAAAGTAATGAGCATATCCTGCATTACTGTGGCAGGGGTCACTAGACACCAAGGATAACTCTTTACATCATGCCTTAATGGCACTTACAAATTAACAGAGCAATGTATTGCAGCACAAATGTCTTAGAGACAAGGGGAGCACTTGATACCAGGGATGAATCTTTATATTGTGCCTTAAAGACACTTAAAAATTAGTGCAGCAAAGTTTTGTAGCACAAAAAACATGAGTATGGGAACATTAGACAATAAAGGTACTTAAAATATTTATCCCTGTACTCTCAGCACTCATACACAGTCCTCAGTGATATCTCCAGAAAGCAAGGGCATTTGTATACTAGTACCTATGTCTTTGAAATTAAATAAATAAATAAACAATTAATAAAATGAGACAGCCTTTCAAACCCTGCATACTTGACACATAATTTTTTTTTTTGTTAATGTATTAAGAAGTTTGAAAGTTTAATGTCTGGCATTATTCAATCATTGCAACAGTATGTGAGTTGCAAGGTACAGGCAGCTATAAGAGTCAACAGCAGGGGCTGTCTGTAATATCAGGGAAAGTTGAGGGGGACTGGTGCATGTCAGTCTGGGGAGAGTCATCAAGACCAAGCTTGGAGGAACACTACTCAACACCAGGGTCAATGTTAAAAATATTACAAGGACTCAGTTCATAGACTGACAGGGTAGCAAGAGTGAAACTCCAGTGTCTGAAATTACTAACTGTAAACATCCATGATGTACAAAGTGCAGGGAAAAAATAAGAGGATAAATCCAGGCTATTCTGTTTACTCAGGGCCACATAAGGAGTATGTTGGTGAGCATGTGTGTGTGTGTGTGTGTGTGTGTGTGTGTGTGTGTGTGTGTGTGTGTGTGTGTAAGTGCCTGTGTGTGAGACTGAATTGGGGTAATGCAAGGACCAATATGATAAACTGGCTGTCAGTTTTGACCACTGCAGGAAAGTGCTGATTTGCACTCTCAGTAGTTAAAGGTGGTTCAGAGAAATGCAAATTAGCCAATAATGAGGTCTTTGCTCATTGTGGCTATCATCTCTCTCAATTGCATTTTCCCACATTGTGGAAACAGTCCCTTTTGGATGCAGCTCTAAACATCAGCAATAGAGTCCTTTTTGAATCCTTATTCATAATATTCGCTTGGAGGAATATACAAATTGAAAAATGTCTAAAAGCTTTCCTGTGATGCACACATTTTTTCCAGCAGAATGGTTTAGATGTGTGTAAATATGGTTCAGGGATCTAGGGTGCACATTTCTCTACTTGAAATTATAATAATTTGTGTTTTCTATTTAATGGTTTTGTTGTGCTTGCACTATGATATATTGGAAACTCCACTTGACAAATATAAATGTAATTGGTCATTTTTCTACATCATGTTTATAGTATGGACAGCAGACATAGTTAGCCTTAAAAATCAAATCTAATATAAACTGAGTTGTTTTGTCATATCTTGTTGCCTCCATGGTACATCTAACATAAAATATGATTTTATATACTTTAGATCACAACTGACCCATAGCTAAGGCTGAGAGTTTTGTAATGTGTTTTATTTATTTATATATTTCCATTTGTTCACCACAATCATCTGGCCGTCCACAAAAGACCCTTTTCAGTGGACGATTGAGAGGAAAGCTCCACATATAAGTATAACAATTCAAAGTGAAACAAATAAATGAACCATAATAAAATAATGGGAAAAAAATCACTTAACTATAATAATTCAAACAGAAACAAATTAACAACTTAAATACTGCATGATTCAAGTGTAATGATACAATAAAAATGTACACATATAATAGTTAATGTCAATGCAGGTCTGTAGACTACAACATATAGTTCTATTATTTATCATTTAAACTGAAGAGAAAATAAATAATAAAGATTATAGCACTGGGAGGGATGTGAAAGTCTATCCCTGGGATTCGGGAAGCTGAAATTTCCATGCAGGAGCTGTGTAGGTGCTCCTGCACGGATTATGGCCTCCAAGTGATGCAGGAAAATAGCCTGCCTACACTGTTCCTGCATGGAAAGCCCTGCAATATGCTAATCAGCTCATTTGCTGGTGAAAAACATGCAAAGTAACTGAATTAGTGATTCAGGAAGTAGGCATGTATCCATGCAGGAACAGTGTAGGGTGCAGAAATATATTCGGCTACTAGCTACTATTTCTGCAAAATAAAAAACGGAGGCATGCCAGCCTCAAAGAAAGCATGTTGTCTCTTAATTAGGCATGCCAATGCCCAAATATATGGCCATTGGCATGAAAAATAGTTTATTTTTTGTAAAATAAAAGGTTTTTTTTGGCCAATCTCAGCTGTTTAAGCATTGGGGAGTGGGATTGTGCCAAAAGTACAAAAAAAGGGAAAAAATCAAGTCTGAGAAAAATCTGCATTTTGCCATAATAGCCAATGGCATGCAGAATGAAAACAATACCAGGGAATATTGGTTGCTAAGGGGAAAGGCTCAGTGTAAGTGTGGTAACTCAGGAGTAAAGCAGTGGGATATGCAAATGAGAGGATTTATACTGAATCACAAATTTCTTTTAAGTGTCAAACTGTATCTAACCATATAGGTGCTCCAAAACCATTGTGTAGACAGGAGGAGCAGCTAACATGAAAAGGGGATGTGTCATGACTGCTGTAAGCATATTGGAGCTCAGTGGCCTGTGTTTGCCCTTAGCTAAGCACAGCTAAGGCAGGGTGTGTTTCCGAGGCTGCATATACCTATTCCATGAAATGCAGAGTGTGTTTGCATCTAGGAAGGGCTAGTTCTGCTGAAAACTATTTACTTTAGCTAAACGGGCGGGCATGGCATGCACTGGGCCTAAAACACCAAAAAAAAAAAAAAACACAGGGGATAGCAGAACTGTTGACATTTGAGCACTGGGAATGCACGGCTCACATCAAGGCTTAAATGGGGAGGAAATGGTAAAGAGAAACTGCAGAAAGAAGGCAATCAAGGAGAACAAACATAGCTGGCAGGTGGAATGTATCAGAACCAGCCAATTACACAGGCAGCAGCCCAGCACACCTATGCAAACACCTTTCAGTCTGGTTTTTCCCACAAACTCTGCACCACTGGTATACACATTTGGGGGAATTTTAAACTGACAAATCTAACAAAACAAGTTAAGGGCTGCTGTTGCTCTGTGCTAGAGACTGAGGGTGGTGAGGTGGAAAAGGATGACAAACAACTCAGACTGAGGAGGAGAAGAGTGTTCAGACCCAGGGTAACCTACCAGGGGCTACATGCTCTGGAGATAGTAGAGCACTACAAGGTGGACAGGGACATACTTCAACAACTTGTTGAGCTGTGCCAGCCTTGCCTCAGAGCCAGAACCAACAGAGAGGAACCCATCCCAGTGGATAACAAGGTATGTGTAGCCTTAAGAATACTAGCTACAGGCACTTTCCAAAGACCAACTGGGGATATCATGGGAGTCTCACAGGCATCTGCGACCAGGATACTCCACCAGTTCCTGGATGCTATGTGACCACATGCTGCTGCGCACATTTACTTCCCCAGCACCTGTGAAGAGAGGACCAGCAATATATGTTTCTTCCACCATGTAGCAGACCACCCTGCGGTACTGGGTGCCATAGACTGCACGTACATCCACATCAAACCACCACCTGGTGAATGGGGTAGAGTATACATAAACCACAAGGGCTTCTCCTCCATCAACTGCCTGATCATGTGTGATGCCCAGGGCATTATTATGAACATGTGTGCTGGCAGCCCTGGAAGCTATAACGACTCCCACATCTGTCATTCTTCACAGCTGTACTGGGCGTTTGCCAGTGGGGACATCCCATATGGCCAGCTGGTGGGGGATGCTGGCTATGCACTGGAGCCATGGCTGATGACACCCATCAGAAATGCACACACACCCACACAAGAATGCCATAATGAGGCACATAAACAAACCAGGATCATTACAGAGCATGTGTTTGGGATGCTCAAGTCACAGTTCCGCTGCCTTGACATATCCAGTGGAGCCTTACAGTACTCTCCAGCCACATGAGCACGCATGTCCCATGCTGCACAATATGATACTTTGGAAAGAGCTGCAGCAGGAACAAAATGAAGAAGGGTCACACAGCCCCCAACCATTGCCAAGGCCTCCACAAGCACAAAGTGACTCGAATGAGGAACATCCTGAGCTTGCCCCTGTAGGCAGCCGGAGGCATGTCTAGTATGTCCTAGCCTTGGCAAAGAGGCAATACAAAGCACATACACTGACACTGTAAGGCTCCAAGGACTGATCTCTCTCTCTTTCTCTCTCTCTCTCTCTGACTCGCACACACAGTAAAATGGATGACAAACATCACACCACCTATACCTGACCATGTATAGGCAGTGTATTGGTTGCAATTGACATAGTCAGCCCTCAAGCACCACCCTCATAACAGCTATGGGCACAAGGTAAGCCAGTCTCTGTAACAAAATAAACTGATGGAGTGGAATTTTCTGCTAGCATATCTATGGTATTGATCAAGCATGTAAGGGAATGGGTTGGCTAACTGGGATATCAGCAAACAACTGACAGCTCTGTGTGAGAACAGGAAGTGTACCTCCAGTACTGCCATTCCCATACCATGCAGTACCACACTAGCTGACAGATACCACTGCAGTATATGTGGTGAGCAAATAACTGTGTGGGGGGTTCATAGGTCACATGCATGGATGTCAAAGTGGGGGTCCCATACCCACCACCAACCCCACACAGCAGATCAGCTATAGAAAACCATACAGAAATGCATGGCAAATGTTCCCACATAGCGACATCCATGAAATCCCCACCCACAGACCTTTACACAGTGATATCACAGCAAGTCTAGCAGTGGCAGTATGGCTTTAAAAGGTAAGAAGTCTCAAACTACAAATGCTATGCCAGAACAATCTGACCTGTTGTTGACACTGTTATGCCTATAGTCTGAAAGATAGGGCACACCACTATGTTAAATGGGACCAAAATCTTAAGCAAATATCAGCACAGTCTGTGGAGATGTGTATAGTGTAGAGTTGTGTCACCCCCCACATAGTCCCATGGAAATGCAGTAACATGTTCCTAGCCTTAATCAGCATCCAGCTGTCACCCAGAGTGATGGAGCAATAGTAATAGAAAACAGTTGTCAGTAACACCCACAGTCTACTTACTGGTGCCATCCCAGGGATGTCTCCTGTTGGCAGCCTGGGAACAAATGATCATCAGAATGCACTGTCCTGCTAAAGATAGCCTGCATCTGTCACACCTGGCCTACAGGCCTCTGGAAAATGTCTATGCCTCACCCACAGTGCCCTCTAGGGAGTGTCATGGGATCCATAACACCATCATAACACAGTCCATAAAATGCAAAGAAAGGCCATGCTGATAACTGCTAGGAGCAAACCTGCCAGCGTCAGGGAGCCAGAAATCTGGACAAAGCCATGAGCAATGGGGTTATGAAGGTCCAAAGAGAAGGAGACCACTGAAATACTGTTCTAATAATGTTATAAAGTTGATGGAATGATTTGTATTAGCATGGAATGTCTGATGGGTACGAAGTCTGAAACTGCAATATCAGCTGTCAGTACTATCTGACCTTCAACTCTGAGTATCTTGCAAAACACTTTTGCTGAAAAACCACACTTGTTCGGGTAACCAACAAGATATATGAATCATGGATGTGGACATTTTGTGAACCTCTGTACAGTCGACAAGCATGGCTAGGAGTTTAAACATAGGAATGCACTCACTGCCGGCAGGCCTAACTATAAAAGATGGTGACATATCTGTACCCACAGAACCCTGGGCCACAGCCTTGGGGAGTAACACACCCCTCCCTGATTACTTATCCTATGCAACATCCTTGCCATCCAAGCAAAATGTGGTGGGACATACATATATGTGTGACAAACACACACCTCCATGCTGGTCAAACAGTCTGACACACACAAGACCCTCCAAGTGTAGTCAACTCTTGAGGGGAACCCAATGCAAAGTACTGGTAGCTACAGGCAAACATATCTGCCCAGGACACCCCGCCCCCACATATCCTATCCCCTACAGATCTATCTGTAGTCTGTCTATCACCCTGTTCCTGTCTGACTTATATTACCTAACTGTGGACTGGAATTCAGACCAGGCCAGAACATAAATGCACAGATATTCCACCATTGTAATATATCATCAAGGTGCTGGACCATTTCCACGGCACCAACAGTCAATTGCTTGTAGGCATACCCCTCAACAGGCTGGATTGTGCAAGAATGAGTAGCATTTGGCCCATAAACCTGGTGTGTGCAGCATTCATCCTGTATTCCTCTGTTAAATCACTGTGATGATCTGAGGAGTTATGTCACAAGGTACTGAAACAATGCATGACAGTGTTAAATGGCATATTTGACAGATGTCTGTGAAAACAAGCCCTGTAACCCTAGCAACTCATGCATTACTGAGAGAAATTGTCCCAATCACTGTATGGCCCATTGTCCCCACATTGTAATAGGCTATCTCCAGATATCCTGCACTGACATGTTGAGAGGTATGGCTGTAGCACAAAACAAACTGGACTGGTGTACAACAATCCCTGGAATGGAGTCTCACATGTACTATAGAAGGACACACTGGGTATGCTCATACATTTAGGGAAATGTAACTAAGGTCTAGGAATGAACAGGCCTTCCACACCCAGTGCACTTCTCATTGCCCAATCTTAGCAGTCCTGAAGATGTCTGTCACCATAGAAGTCACTTTTGTTAGGGCCAGCCCCATAAGCTCTGTGGCATGTGTGATAACTGCATGACACTATAGTACAAATAACTAGTTAGGTATGAGTTCTAATCTCAGTCCTGGCAAATGTTAAATGTGTGTGTTGACAACTAAAACATTTGGGTCCATTCAAACTCAGAACACTTCCCCTTTCCTTGCTTTAGCAGTCCTGCAGATATCTGTCATCTTAGAAGTGCCTTCCATCAGGCATCAGCCTCATAAGCTCCATGGTGTGTTTGATAACTGCCTAATACTATAGTACAAATAGCTAGTTAGGTAGGAGTCCTATTTTCAGTCCTGGCAAATGTAGAAGTGTGTGTGTGTGTGTGTGTGTGTGTGTGTGTGTGTGTGTGTGTGTGTGTGTGTGTGTGTGTGTGTGTGTGTGTGATAGTTGTGTGTGCAAGACTGAGACATCTCTCAGCCTTGTAAGCTAAGTAGTGTGTGTAATAAATGCTTAACACTATAGTTTGGCAGAGGTTCTACTCTTGTATTTGCAAATGTGGGAATGTATGTTTGTAAGCAGAGGTATTTTGATATGTTTCCCACCCACTGGCCTTCTTTATCAGTCCTGCTGATGTCATTCCCCATATCAGGACCTTTGGACACTTCCCAGCCTAGTAAGCTCTGCAGTGCATGAGATAAAGTACAGTTTTGTACCTACCATAAATGTAGATGTTCGAGTATGCATACAACTGCAGTTATTACACTTGGGTTATCTGCCGTCAGGCGGTCCCTCGGTCGGCCGAATTCCAAAGTCTTGGTCCGGCGTCGGTTGTCGTCGCTTCTTCCCTGACGTCAGTGTGGCAGGGGTATAAAAGAGGCAGCCGATGCCATTTTCTTCAGTTTTTCTTGCCCCAGATGTCAGGTGCCCCCAGAAAGGAAGGCAATACATGATGTTATGCAAACATACATAAGAAATAAGTCAAAAAACAGTAGTTGCAAGCAAATACACCACAAAGGAGTACCCCAAATAGGTGGTATATAGAGGGTGTTTGTAAAAAAACCTAGTTGTAGCCTTAAGAGGGGATGGAGGGAGGGTAACCTGGACTGCAGCTGTATGCGTACTCAAACATCTACATTTATGGTAGGTATAAAACTGTACTATGTTCTTCGTACATACAGCTGCAGTCATTACACTTGGGTAGAATCCCAAAGCTAAGGAAGGGTGGCTGGTACTAGGCTGAATTAGGAGGGGCTAGAATGCCCTGTAGGACTGCTGTGGCAAAGCCCGCTCTAGATTTTGAGTAAAGTGGAAGGTGGTAGTGTTTGGAGAAGGTGTGTACTGAACTCCAAGTAGCTGCTTCCAGAATGTCTTTGGTAGGGACCCCCCCTGAGGAAGGCTGCTGAGGTAGCTGTGGCCCTGGTGGAGTGGGATCTGATGTATACAGGCACTGGTTTCCCATGAGAAGAGTAACAAAAGCGTATGCAGTGGGCTATCCATTTTGAGATAGTTTGTTTGGAAATAGCTTTTCCTTGAGCACCTGTAGCATAGGACACAAAGAGTTGGTCAG
>NC_056726.1:1703913093-1703936945 GCF_019279795.1 Protopterus annectens | reverse complement strand
CACCTTTTCCCCACCTTTCCAATGATCTTGAATCTCTCTCTGAAGGTAAAGGGTTTTTTGCAGTAGAGGCCTTAATCCCTTTAGGGCCCTGTGAAATAGTTTCTGGGTCAGCAGTAGGGCTTTTATAAAGAAACTGGTGTGAATCCGGAACCCGGTAATACCTGTCTGGCTTTACGGGAGCAGGGGGTGAAGAGTCTGGATTAAGACTGGCTTCTGCGTACACATCATCCAAAATATCTAAGACTGGAGGAATAGCCACAGGCCTATGCTGGGGAAGCAGCAGGAATTCCCTGAGCCGTTTCTTTGAATCTGAGTAATCTTGGCCTTCCCAATGGAAGTGCTCTCTCAGTGTATGCAGGGTTTCCCCAAAAGAGTAATCCTCAGGGGGGGAGACAGAGGGAATGGACTCTTCAGCATCAGAATCTTCAAAAGGGGAGTATGCATAATCCTGGTCCTCAGAAAGGTCTGAGGCAATAGAAATCTGGTCTGAGGAAGGGGAGTGAACAATTTGATGGAAAAGGTGGAAGGCCTGAAAACACCTTCAGAAATGGCTGGCCTAGGTAAATTTTCCGTATCACCACTAAGAGTGACTTTGGTACCTGCAGAGGGAATGGAGGTCGAGGAACCTGCGGCCTCGGGTACTGTGGACACCGGTAAAATGGTGCCATCGGTTGGCAGGGGCTGCGTAGGTGCCTCGCTGAGAACTGGAGAACCAGTAGTCGGCCTTAGCGAGGCCTCAGTACTCAGAGCAGGCCTCGGGTGTCTGTCCTTATCCTTGCGTTTCTTACTTAAAACAGGCGTCGGAATGTCCGATGACATAGTATAATTAAATTTTTTACCAAAGAAATGAAGGGCGAACTCTGTCCAGCACTTAATAGTGCGTTTGTTAAACCTAGCACAAAAACAACAGGCCGAGACATCGTGGTCTGGCCCTAAGCAAGGTATACAGTAAGAGTGGAAATCCTTATGCGGTATTTGCTTCCCACAAGAAATACAATTATTGACTTTGTCTGACATCGGTCTGAGGCAAGAAAAGTTTCCCCAATGGGGTACTTAGCTTTATAGAAGACTTCGGCTGAAACACTTTTTCGTAAACCTCAGGAGCTGGCCGACCGGCACTTGCGAACTGCTTCTGCTTCGGGCACCGCGCGGCAAGAAAGACTGAAGAAAATGGCGTTGGCTGCCTCTTTTATACCCCTGCCGCACTGACGTCAGGGAAAAAGCGACGACAACCGACGCCAGACAAAGACTTTGGAATTCGGCCAACTGAGGGACCACCTGACGGCAGATAACCCAAGTGTAATGACTGCAGCTGTATGTACGAAGAACATCTGTGTAACACTATAGTACAGATAACTGCTTAGGTAGGGGTACTACTCTCACATCTGGCAAGTATGTGTGTATAAGTTTATAGAAAAAAGTATTTTGATAGGTTTAACATCCACTGCCCTACTTTATCAGTCCTGCTGATGCCATCCCCCATATCAGCACCTTTAGACATTTTTCAGCACAAACAGCTCTGGGGCATGTGGTGTAACTGTGTAACACAATGGTGCAAATAGCTAGTTAGGTAGGTGTTCTACTCTGACCTCTGCCAAGTGTGTGTACATGTGCCTGTTTATAGGACAAAGTATTTTGACAAGTTTAACACCCACTGCACTATTTTATCAGTCCTGCTGATGTAATTCCCTTTATAGGTTCAAATGTGTGTAGTAGGCTAATGGCCCAGGAGCCTTTACAAGCCTAGCACATAGAAGGGCCCTGCCATTGTGCCACCAGATGTTCCATCCCAGTGCCTGTATCAAGTATAGCCACTGCAGTGATCCTTGGGTTAAACTCTCTATTACCCATCAACCCATCAAGATTTCACTAAAACAGGGTCAGCTGGGTGCTCTGCATGACATGTATGGGAAGTGTATTCCAGGGCATGTGCATTCTCTTGGTGAGGGACCTGTCCCACCAGCATGTTGTGGTGATTGTGGTACTGAGGTAGAAGTCTCTGCACTGTGTGGTGTGGATGGATTTATATGTAGCTTTTCTAAAACAGCTGGGTCAGACATGGCTTTGTAAGTCAAGCACAGATAGCTGCTAATTAGGTGATATGAAAAATCGCTTGGGTCTTCTGAGTCTGTCTGTTTAGAATTGTGTGTTTAATGCCTAGCTACCTCTTTGTAAGGTGCTTCTGTGGCCTCTCCAGCTGTAGCAGGTGTCTAGTGATGTACATGGCAAATGGGCCATAATATTTGAGGTGTGGTCTAATGAGGGAATAGTAGATGGAGATCATTACCTCTGTCTTCCTGGATGCAAAACTATCGGTAATGCAGTGTGTCATATAGAAGGAATTGCTGACCACAGTGGCAATATGGTGCTTGAAGGAGAAGTTGCTGTCAACCTGTGTCCCCAGATCTCTTATAATGCCTACATTCTTCATTGGGCTCCAATTGATGTGGTACTTACTGGGAACTGAGTGCTTTACCAAAGGAGATGATGTTGCATTTTGTGGTTTTAAGCTTCTGGCCATGGTTTCCATACCACTCAGTGGTCTCAATGAGGCCTTTCTGTAGGATGTCTGCATCACTTGTGTAGTTCATGATAGCTCCCAGCTTGCAGTACTCTGTGAACTTGGTCAGCCAGAGTTAGTCTATGTTCGGCTGGACTCCTGAGAAGTAGATCCTGAACAGGACACTATCCAGTACAGATCCCCATGGGACTCTACTCGTGACTGCTTGCCAGTCTGACTTGAAGTTTGCCACTGTCACACTGTGAGTTCTGTGAACCAATTTGCAATCCACCCACTGATATAGGGGTGGAAGCCTAGTTTGCTGGGTTTATCAATAATTCCTGACTGAGGAATGGTATCAAAAGCCTTGGCCAGATTGAGGTAGGCTGTAAGCAGTGCCTTACTATCATACACAGCTGTGGTGACTCACTCAAAGATGTCAACCAGGTTAAGCAGGCATGATCTGCCATTCACAAAGCGAAACTGTGTGGGGTCCAGAGTTAGGTCAATCAGGTCCCTGATGATGTGGTCCATACCCATACATAATAGACTTGTCATGCTAAGGGTCCAATAATCCCCAGGGTCTGTAGATGCTACCCCTTTATGCAGAGGAATGACTGTAGCCATGTGCCATTTTGGAGGGACAAAGCCTGAGGTGAGGCTGTGACTGAACAGGAAACACAGATGTGGTGCCAGGTCTCTTTGTATGTCATGTACAACAGAGCCAGATATGTTGGATTCTCTTGGAAGCTGTATTCTTCTCTGTGGACAATGCAGGTCTAACCTGGCCTGCAGTAATGCTGGGTGCCTGGCATCCATCTGTCATTGTGATTGTCCCCTTAGGGGGGAGAGGGGTAAAGCTGGCAGTGAATGTGTTGGCAAGACTGGGGCCAATGTCTGTTGTGTCAGGATAGGAATTAGCATTGTGCAGTGACTCATAGCATTCGTGGTTATTGCTGTGAAGGTTGCTGATATAACTATCAAAGGCGTTTGTGATTGTTGTCAGTGTCTGCTGCAATTCTGCCTTCGTAAGTACCTGTAGGTGATTCCATGAGGGATCCCAAGTTATGTTTGAGGCTAATAAATGGGGTTCACCAGTCTTGGGACACCACCATTTTCTGCAACAGTGCCCTCCTTCTGTTGTACACTTTAGTAATGGCAGGGGACCATCATATTGACTTCCAGTGCTTGGAGAATTCGGCAGTTGTGCAGTTATTTCCCATTGGCATGGATGCAGTGAAGTCATCCACTCCTGTTTTTATGACTGCAAAGTCAGCTTTGGAGAGGTTTTGCAAGGTGGTTACCTTTGTGAGTGTGTGTGGATGAGATGTTGAGCTCCATGTTGATTACATCATGTTTGGATCTGACCAGGTAAGGATTGACAACTGTGTTCAAGCAACAGTCCCATATGTAAGTAATCAACACAGGGCAATGTTGTTGCATCCTGTACTGGTGGTCAGTATGAGCCTGTCCAGGGCATTGGAACTGATGAATTCCAGGAAGCATTGGGCCAGTGTACTGGTGCTTGACTACTTTCCCCAGATGATGGAGCGGTAGTTGAAGTCTCCTACTATGTCAGTGTTGGGATGGACTTTCATAGATGCCAGGGTGTTGAAGAATGTGCATTGACAGTCTAGAGACATAGATGAGGACCGATAGCAGGCTATGGTGTGGCTTGCACTATTACCCAAAGTCAGTTGTACTGTAAGTACCTCTGATGCATTATGCTGGGATTCTAGTCTGGAGGTGTGCATATCCATTATGAATATGGCAACAACACCACCTGTGGAGGTGTGGTCCATGTTTGGGGGCTGACAGCTGTGGAATGTGTCATAGCCTCTTAGTGCAGGGGTGATATCTGCTGCTGTGAACCATGTCTCTGTTACAGCACAAATGTCAAGGTCATCCACTCTGAGGAGTGCTTTGAGTAACTGCATCTTGACAGATGTCTACTGTTAACCAGCATGACTTTCAGATTGCATATATGTCTAGCTTTCACGGTGGTAATTTGATTTGGAACACTGCCTAATAAGGCATTATAGAGGTGGCACGACACTTACCCTGTACCTGGAAACCCAGGGCTGACAGATTTAGGACATCTCTGGCAAGGCATTGAGGTCTGTCAATCATGCTATCCCAAGCAGAAAAATACTGGATCCACTGAGAATGACACACAACACGTAAGCCAATGTTGCAATTATCTGTTGATAGTACTGCAGCATCATTCTGGGTGATAGCAGTATACTGCTCAGGGCTATTGTCACACCTGCCTGGACCACATAATCCAAGAGTTCAACCATGGCTCATGTCATGCAGTCCAGGGAGGTGTGTCTTAGGTCATTCACACCCGCATGGATGATGACAGAGTGATACTTGTTGTTGTAGAGTGGGTTGACTGGGTGTGTCATGTGTTGGATGCTGGCATGTGATAGACATTTGGCTGTTACCTCCTCCATAATCAACTTTGTGAGTGGGACATCTGTGTACTGCAGTACTGAGTCTCCCATGATCACTGTATTGTGCAAGTTGGTTAGCCTTAGGAGCTTAGTTTGAGGGACACACTGTGTAGGTGAACTATTTGTCCTTTGGCATGTGCTATGTCATGGTGTCTGAGTGGGTGTCTGTCTTGCTGGTCTGTGCTGTTTGTGTAAATGTCCATTGAGTGCCTCTGTGAAGGTGGGTGTGTGGCTTTTCAGTATATGTCAGGGCTGTCATAGTGGGTGTTGTGGTGAGCTATGTGTTTCACATGTTGTGGTGCAAGTGTTGATCTTATCCTCTTGACCAGCTAGTCCAGTCTTTGCTTGAGAATGCGTATTTCCACATTTGGTGATATAGGAGTAACTCTCACTGATCTGAGTGTTTGGAGTTTAGAGGAGAGGGTTGTTTGTGTACATGAGGCAGTTGCAACAGTGCCTCAGAATGGACACATGCACCAGGTTAATGGGTGAAAACACAGAAGACAGCACTTCAATCATGCCAGTAGGGGTGGTCATAGCTAGTAGGTACTGGGGCTAATTCCATGATGAATGAGTACTGCTGATGGCTCCTAGGTGTGATACACTTATTGATGCAATAACCTGTTGAAGTGGAAAGCTATAATGGTACTTGAAGTGCAAGACAAAAAGAACTAACAAGATGTAAGGGAGAAACTGATGGCAGTCTTCCTGCCACCTGTAATACTTTACCTCAGCTGTGCAGTTATTAGCACCTTTAGTGATTTATAAGTCCAGTAAGCTTTGCAGCATGTGCAGTAATTGCATAACACTATAGTACAAATAACTGGATAGGCAGGGGTTCTAATCTCAATACTGGCAACTGTTTGTGTGATAATCATGTACTGTGAAGGTTATACCATTTTGAGTTGAGTACCACCATACTCATCCTGATTTAGTAGTCCTGTTGACGTCATTCACCTTACAAGTACCTTTGGACGAAGTGAAATCATGTAAGCTCCATGGCACATCTGATAACTGTGTAACACTGTAGTAAACATAACTAGATAAGTAGGAGTTCTAATCTCAATATGTGTGTGTATCATATATTGTGTGGCTGATACCATATGGATGTGTGTACTATACATGGCAGGTGACCACCTCCTTATGCCATTTCTTTATATAGTGTGGTAATGGCATCTGCCTCACATGCAGCATATGAAACCATTGTGCAGGCCATACCAGTACTCTGTGCAGATGTGTCTGGAACATCCAAATATTTGGAACCTATTAGTGCTCTGTCTGCCTTAACAATGCTCATGTATGTGATATTGTTGCCAAATAAGCCACAGTGAGTGTACTGACACATATGGCAGCATACCTGACTGAAACAGCATACTGATACAATGTCTGCTACCCTCTCGCTTGTTCAGGCTTGTAGGTGCAATATATAAGTCCAGATGCTTGATTTTACAATGAATTGTTCATGTCATAGGTCACATTAAAGGTTGGGAAATGTGTGGACTGACATAGTGTGGTCTCAATCAGCGTATATCAGAAACAAATGGCATCTTAACAGATGTGTTTACACATTTTATATCCACTGTATAGCAGTAATGTTTCACACATGTCCCTACCTTAGTCAGTTTGTCTAACACATTTTTCTGGTTTCTGTCCAGACGTCTTGCATTGACAGGTTGTGAGGTATGCTACAAGAATGTTGCATTCTCTTCAGATAGGCCCCTGTGGTGACCCCTGTGATGCAATACAATTAACCCCACCACAAGTGAACATCAGGTTGCATTCTGCTGGTGAAAAGGTTTCCCGCTGGTGATGTGACATTGCACCTGGTAGACACTAACAGGAAAACACATCCCAGTACCCCATACATTTGGCAACAGTATGTCCAGTACCTGAACATGTACCTTGAATACCAGTAGCCAACACTCACAACCATACCAGTAGCCACTACTCACAACCACACCATACTCCTGTAATCTATCATCACAGTATCAGCTTGCATTGCACTCCTAGTCCTGATAAGTCATATTGCCCACAGTGAGGGCAAGTTGATTGCATAATCCGTCATTCCTCATTCAGTTTCTGTGTAAATGAATGACATTAGCCATCTTCCATGTGGATGGTGTGTGGATGGTGCTGCAGCTTCGTGTGACTACAGTGTGTAATGCAGCTGGGAACACATGACTGAGTTCATGTAGGATGCAGACAGGGATGATATGATGTCCCATGGATATTTCCATTTGTTACCTTTCAGTAGGCAATATGTACCTGCTCACTGGTTATGAAGGGAGGAATGTGGGTGCAGTACATATCTGCCTATAGTGAAGCTAAGCCAGGGAAGGATTTGCCCAAACCCTATCTGCAGCAGGTTCCTGTAGCTATGTTGTGTGTGTATGGGATCTGATTGGCCACCATTGCAGGTTGTGTTGGTTTGTTGCCTCTGAGAATGCAGACATATTGGAAGATGGCCTTGTGATTGTCCTTGGTAGATGTCTCTAATTTGTTCTCATATTTGGCCTTCCAGTAATCCACCTGTGACCTTATATGCTTGTTCAGACATTGGCTGACTTGATGCCAGGTTGGTTCCTGCCCCCACTTTGCCCTGTACATCCATTATAGGGACAGAGTCTGTGGTTTGTGTAATGTTTCTGTCCAGCAAGGAGGATTACTGTACTTTGGTGGAGGCAGTTATGACAAGTAATGTAATGCTGAGTCCATACAGCCATTATGTGTTCAATCAGTTGTTTGTAGTGGGCATGGCCACAAAGTCATAACACAGTTGGACACCTCTCCAATTTAGCAATGATAATCATGCTTATTGTACTAACTGTGGCTAACTCAGGGCAATGCAACAACCAGTAGCCATAGAAATGTGACTCTTTTGGATGCACAGTAACTAAGATTACACACATGTACAACATGTACAGCTTTTTAACTGACATTTTGTATCCCATGTCTGTTTTCATGAGGTGGACACATAAACCTACTCATACTGACATGTACATAGGTAATACCTCACATACATGTCTGTTCTATGCCAGTATGGCACAGTGCATTCACACTCTTGCTGCACAGTCATCCTTCTCAACCTGTTACAGCAAGACATCTGTAGGATGCCATGCATACATGGGTACAATGAGACAAAATCAGTGACAATCTTTAATATTGCTGTAACATACTTGAATCATTCAATAGCACAGTAGCCTTTGCACTAACAGGCATCCCTTGGAGGATGTCCAACACTCATATGGCAGGAAGAGAGGAGGAAGGCTAGGAGAGTGGTATTGAGGGTAAGGAGTGTTAATGTTGGCAGTATGACTGGTATAGGGACAACATTAGCTGATATGATGGCGAGGGGATTGTTGATATACTGTGTGTGTGTGTGTGTGTGTGTGTGTGTGTGTGTGTGTGTGTGTGTGTGTGTGTGTGTGTGTGTGTGTGTGTGTGTGTGTGTGTGTGTGTGTGTGTGTGTGTGTGTGTGTGCAAGAGACCACATGGTAGGCGATTATGGCTGGGTGTATGGTTGGCAGGTCACAATTGTGCTATCATAGTGTGGACTGGATGAGGAATGGGGTAGGACTTCTGCTGAAGGAACAGTATGCCATGAGTGTTTTTGGAGGATGACATACGTGTCTGATAGAGCGATGTTTCCGAAGCTGTAAGCTGATGGTGTAATTATGACTGTTATTAGTGCATATGCTATGCAAGTGGTTGTGAGATGGATAAGAAAGAGAAATGTGACATCAGTTGGATGACATGGTGATAACTGTACCCATGGGTGACAGACTAGTTATTGCAGCAGATGTCAATGGACATGTTAGTGAAGGGAACAGAGGGGATAGGGAATTGATTGGTATGTATGGTGTTAAAAGGAATGGAGATGGTGAGGTGGTAGTGGATTTTGCAAAAGGGATGGACATAGCTGTCATGAATATGTACTATAACATGAGGGAGGAGCATAGGGTGACATACAAGAGTGGAGTAACATGCACACAGGTGGAATATATCCAATGTAGGAGGGCCAGTTTGAAGGAGATTGGAGACTGCAACATGGTAACAGGGGAAAGTGTATTTAGGCACCAAAAATGTTGGTATGTAAGATGACTTGGTGATCGAGAAGAGAAGGAGTGTGGGGACAACAGCAAGGATCAAATAGTGTGAACTGGAAAAGGGTGATTGTGAGGTGGAGTTCAGGGAGGAGTTGAGACAGGCACTGGGTGGCAGTGAAAATTTAACAAATATCTAGTTAAGTACAGCAGAGCTGGTAAGGGAGATAGCTAGAAGGGTACTTGGGGTGACATGTGGATTGAGGAAGCAGTACAATGACACCTATTGGTGGACTGAATAAGTACTTGACAGTATACAGAGACAGAGGTTGGGGAAGAAGGAGTGGGATTGTCAGAGAGATAAGGAAAGTTGGCAGGAGTATGAGGAGATGATGTGCATGGCAAAGAGAGAGGTGGCAAATGCTGAAGATGGGCATACAAAGAGTTCTATGACAGGGTGGACACTAAGGATGGATGAAAGGAATTGTACCAATTGTCTAGACAGATGCAGTGAGCTAGGAAAGATGTGCAACAGATAAGGATGATTAAGGATGATGAGGTATATGTACACACTAGTGAGGACAGTGTGTTGAGCACATGGACAATGTGCTTTGAGAGGCTGATGAATGAAGAGAATGAGACAGAGAAGGTTGGATGATGTGGGTATGGTAAATCAGGAAATGCAATGGCTTAACAAGGAAGATGTAAGGATAGCTATGAAGTGGATGAATACTGGCAAGCCTGTTGGTCCACATTACACACCTGTGGAAGCATGGGGTTGTTTAGTGGAAATGACAGTGGTGTGTTATCCAGACTGTTTACTGATATATTGGGGAGTGTGAGGTTGTATGAGGAGTGGAGAGAAAGTGATTGGGTATTATGTTAATAATGATGTTGATGTGCACAGCTGTGATAACTACAGGGGGATAACATTGACTAGTCACAGCCTGAAGTTATGGGTAAGAGTAGTGGAAACTATTTTATGCAGCGAGGTGTGGAGTACTGGTTAGCAGTATGGATTCATGCATGGAAAGGGCGCCAATGTGATGTTTGCTCTGAGACTCTTACTGCTAGAATACAGAAAAGGTCAGGAGTTGCTCTGTGTCTCGCTGGACTTACAGAAAGCATATGGCAGGGTGCCTAGACAGGGGTTGTGGTAGTGTATGATGAAGTAATGAGTGCAAGAGCTACATGTAACAGTGGCACAGGATATGTACACGGGTGGTGTGACAGAATTGAGGTCTGCATTGGGATTGACATGTGTTTAAGGTGGAGGTGGAATGACATCAGGGATCACCTGTATGCCCTTTCTGATTTGCAATGGTGATGGACAGGTTGACAGACAAGATCATACAGGAGTCCCTGTTGACCATGTTGTTTGCAGATGACATTGTGATCTGTATTGAGAATAGGGAGCAGCTGTTGGAGACCCTGGAGAGGTGGACATATAGTCTAGAGAGGAGAGGAATGAAGAGGAGAGGATAGCTGAATGTTGAGGATGCATTGAGTACAGTTGGTAAAAGTGGATGTGTTCAAATGATTGGGATCAACATTTCAGAGTATTGAGGACTATGGAGGACAGATGAAGAAGAGAGTGCAGGCAGGATGTAGAGGGAGGAGAAGAGTGTCAGGAGTGATTTGTGACAGACGAGTACCAGTAAACATGATATGTAAGGTCTACAAGAGGGTAGTGAGACCACCTATGTTATATGGGTTGTAGAAAGTGGCATTGACAAAAAGACAGGAGTCAGAGCTGCACATGACAGAGTTTCAGATGTTATGATTTGCACGGGTTGTGACATGGGTGTACAGGTTTAGCAATCTGTATGACAGGGTCAGGCCATGTTGGATGGATATGAGACAAAGTTGGAGAGGCAGCATTGCTTTGGTTTCGACATGTGCTGAGGAGGGGTGTTGAGTATATTGGGAAAAGGATGGTAAGGATGTAGCTGCCAGGTAAGAGGAAGAGAGGAAGGCTGCAGATAAGGTTTCTGGATGTGGTGGGACAGGGCATGCAGGCGGTTGGTGTGAGAGAGCAAGATTCAGAAAACAGGTAGAAATGGCAACAGATGATCCACTGTGGAAATCCCGAATGGGAAAAGACAGAGGACAGTGAAGGAGGATGTTGTAATGTCAGTCTTCACGGATTTGGCAGGTATTTGAAAGACATAACACAACTCTATGGGTAAATGACTACAAATATGAGGCACACATATGGTCAGTGTGCAGAACACTGGGCAGGTGAATGGTATGAGCTCAGTATAGAACATGCAGTTCAACACACACATCTGCAACAGTACTTTACTATGCAAATACCATGTATAGGTGTCTCACATTTCTGAGACGAACAAGTATATCCTAGTTGTATTCACATGTAATATATGGATATGTACAACATGCCAGTAGCTGGCCTAGCATTATCAAAATCAGTATTGTTCAGAACACGCTCCAGTATTAACCACTTGTGAGCCATCCTTTCCTGGGACCTTACCTGTGATCTATGTCACTACAGAGAGACCCAGATGGACATAGGTTCTGATTAGCAATATATTAGTACACCAAGCTTTGTTGAGACATATATGTTAAACTTCCTCTTTCCCATTCTTACATACCCCCTACTGCAGTCCATTACATTTACTTGTTTGACATACCTGTCTTTGTATTCTTCCAAGTGTAGGTGGTTATATGCTGTTATTTATTTTCTATTCCTCAGTTTCTCCCTCTCCCTCTCCCACACATGTAGGGTGTACATCTGTTTTGAATAGGCAGCAGCTTGCCTTTTGTAGGTAATGCTCATGAGCAGATGATTGCCTGTGCACCAATTATTGTCCCCCACTTACTAATTGCATACAGAACAGCTGTGACATTATTCCTATAAACAATGGCATGGCAACAGACTGCTATAGTTGGGTACTTCATGTGGGTGTAGCCACTTTACCTTGCCTGTGAGGGGGACTTCATGGAGGTGTGTGAACAACAGCATCACAGAGGGCGTCATGTTACTCACGATACACGTACTTTTGAAACTCACACTATGAGCTCTATGCCTCCTGTGATGACTGTATAATACTGTAATACCACTAACTAGATGAGTAGGGCTTTCAAACCCAACACTGGTAATTGTGATTGTGTGTGTCTGTGAACAGTATTCTATATGTGTTGAATGAACACAATACCCTCTGTGTGTGTGAAAATTACAAATCTGAGGTGTGTTCCACCCACTACACTTACCATAGTCCACTGTACAAGAGGTGCTGATGTAAGCCACCATACACTTACCTGTATACGCCCCTCAGCCCTATAAGCTACATAGCACATGCAAAAACTATTATACAGATCTGCCAATTGTGTAGATCTGTACCCTAGATATGACACACTCAGTGTTTACCACACTGCCACACCCCTTGTAGTCTGCATGGGAACACCTTGCTGATCCACAGACACCTAGAAGACAAACAGAATACATTATGGAGACCACATGCAGTGATCGTTAATGGCAGTAATGCATCATGGTTGACAGCTACACACTCCGACATGTAACCATTAAATATGCTGGCTGCCAACACTACACAGCATTACATTGCTAAACTGTACTAATTTCTAAGTTCACCCTGTGCATCAGAACCATCTTAGCGTGTCCCTGCATTGATAGTCGGTATGACAGGGATGTGGCACATGTATCATCATATGCACAGGGTGTGGTGTGGGTTTGCCAGAGGCCTAGGCTGGGCTATTTGGTTGACATCCTGTGTGTGTGTTTGGGGGTTATATGTGAGATTGGCCATGCAGAGATGGTGTGTGTAAGTCTGGAGATAGCCTTGCTATGGTGGTGATGTGTGTGTGTGCATGGATGCACACAGTTATGCCATGTGGCTGCCCTACATAGGGGTATGTTGGACAGTTGTGGACCATACATGGCAGGGTGTACAGTTCACCATATCCGACCAATGACATGGGAGCTGTCCCTAACAGGGGACCCATGGGCACCACCAGGCCCAAGGCCAGATGCACTACTACTCCTCGATGGTGACTGGGATCTGCTGGATCCGCATCCCTGTTGGGACTGACCAGGACCATGTGCCCATGACCTTCTGTGTTGTGGTGTGGACAGCACCCCCCTACAGTTGTGCTGCTGGTACTGCCACTATGGGAATGAAAAGTTGCACAGCCATGTGGGCCCTCAGCTGTTTGTGGTGCTGCTCCATGTCCATGTGGCTGAAGACCAACTCCCACCACATACTCTATCACAGACATTCCATGTTCAAGGATTGACATGCCATGGTCTAGGATTCCCATCATCTCATCCAACTGTCTATCCATGACCTCAGCATAATAACGGTGGGCATCAGCAAGATCATGAGATTGTCACTCATAGCAGGAAGAGTAGCATTCACAGCCCTAAGAAGCTGTCTGGTGTTATGTTCCCTACATGCCTGTGCCTCCCTGATGGTACCAAAACATGCATCTCGTGACACTTGCTGTGGCACTTGTGATAGAGGCATGTTGGGCAGAAGGCCGCCTTTGAGCACCCCTGCCCATCTGCCTGTGTGGGACCTCACCTCTTCTCTTGCTATGGCTGGTGTCTACAGACACACTTGCCATAGTCACCACACTTGCCTGCCCCATGCCACTACCCGCCAACTGTCCATCACCTATGGCCACTGCTGATTGGGTATGTGTGGGCATTTTGTCTGTGTGTGAGGATGGGATGGACAAGAGTGGGATGCCATCCAATGGCACAGATTCAGCCCCTGACAACCCAGCCTGTACCTCACTATGGCTATCATCATTTTCAGAGTCTGCAGAGACACTGACATCAGTTCCCAAGTGGGAGGGACCCGGACCCCTTTTGTCACTTGTGAGGGGAAGACAATAAATGTAAATTAATATCTGTACATTATGGTTGGCTGCCACGCACACAGACACACACACAGATACTCACAGGTGAGTTGACACAAAGATTTTAAACAGACCTCACATTACCCAAAACATGACATGCATGACACACAGAGCCCTCATCATCAGGCATTGCAGTCATTCTCAATCCTTGTACTAACAATATACATGTTTGGGATGCATGAGTACTGTTAGTAGGTGACATCCATTCACCTAGCACACACTGCACTGATGTACACATAATTGCTGTTCACCTGTATAGCACAGTGACAACTACTGTAGACCATACCTCACAACTGTACAGATCATTGATGAATGTGTAGATGTCTGGCACATATGTTTGCTCTGTCCCTCATAACCCCTGTGTTTGTCTGACACATAATTGGGATAATATAAGGATTGGTGTCACTAAATAATGACATACATTTGATTTGCAAACATCATCACCAGCAGTGAATGTATGTTCAAACAAATCCTGTTACATCAACAACCTTCTAAGCTTCATGTGGATATGATATGTATACACACCCCTATTAACATGGCAGGCACTTATATCATATAAACTAAGACCACAATACTGCATTCAAAAGCATTACCCACCTTAAAAGTGGCATATGACCTGTGCAATCCAATCATGAACATATTGTTTGATTTTTCAAGTTAATTGTTCATGTTATGGTCACATTACAGGTTGTAAAAGGTGTGGAATGTAATATTGTGGACTCTCATTGTATATATCAGACACACTTGGTATCTTGACAGGGGTGTGTACACTGTGGTATCCACTGTATCGGACTAATGTTTCAGACATGTCTCTACTGTGGCCCATTTGACCCCCAGTTTGTTGGTCTGTGTCCACATGTCTTGCACTGACAGGTTGTAAGGTATGCCTCAGGAATGTTACATTACTCCTCAGATAGGCCCCAGTGGTGACCACTGTGATTCACTGCATTTAACACCACCACAAGTGAACATGGACATCAAGCAATATGGCTAGGTGTGTATTGGCAAAGCACAAAAAATTACATACTCACCAGCTATAGGCTACTGTCTCAGTAGACCAGAGGAAGCTAAATATGTGTGGGAGAGAGGTGCTGTCAACATGTGCCCTTGGTACAAGGGGGTATCAGCATTTCTGCACATTAACAATACAACCCCCAGTAGTTCAAAACATGCTGCCCATCACCATAGATGTGCACTTACGTGCATTACCAAACCCTCCACAACTACTATCTTACCTGACATATGCATGTAGATAGTCTACAGATACAGGGCATGTATGCTAAAGTACTCTAGTAATGTGCAATAAGGCCTTACCTGCATACGCCTTGTCAATTGTTTTGGGGGCACCTACATCCACGATGCTGGCTTCATGGAGATGTTCTGCTGTTGGGGGGAGTACCCCAAGGTTGGTGAGGAGCTGTTCTTCTGCTGTAAGTGGGAGCTGCATGACTGGGCCCCCACCTGTGGCTGTTGCTTCCCTGGCTATGGCAGCAGCCCTTTGTCGGGCATTATGTAGGATGTCATTTGCATGATGCCAGACCTGCTCATACATTCTTTTGTGCAGGCCAGCATTGATTACCCTGTGGACTAGGTCATTCCGCAGAGTGGTCCGCTTCCGCAGATGTTCCTGGCTGCATCCAAACATCATGCTGTAGTGCTGTATTAGGAATTCTACAATTTCAGCAGTTTCTGTTGCGCTGTATGGGGGATTCTGGATATGATGCATCCTGTCTGGACAATAAACAGTGAAACACATCATAGCACCTGATACAGTTGTCAACAGTATGGACAGAAATTGCACATCAACAGAGGATATTTCTTGCCAGCACTCAGCTATGCCATACCCCTGTAATCTATCAGCAAAATATCAGCTTGCATTTCACTCCTGGTCCTGATGTGTCATATTCCCACCAATGATGGAGGGTTAATTGCATAAATCTCTATTCCCCATTCATTTCTGTGTAGAAAGATGACAGTGTTCATATTCCATGTGGATGGTGTGTGCATGTTCCTGAGGCTGTGTTTGAATACAGTGTGTGATGACACTGTGAGCACTTGCCTGAGTTCGTGCAGGATGCAGACAGCGATGTTATCAGACCCCATGGAGAGTTACTGTTTTTGCCTTTCAGTAGGAAATATGTACCTGCTCACTACTGATGAGGGGAGAGGTGTGGTTGATGTGCATATTCCTTTATAGGGATGCAGGGACAGGGGGGTGATGTTCACACCTAACCTGTCTAAAGAAGGTTGCCTATATCCATGGCATGTGTGTATGAGGTGTGATTTAACACCAGTACATGGTGAATTGTGTTGTTGCCTCTGGGACTGACAACATATGCGGAGACATCCTTGTGACTGGCTTTGGCAGTGTGGATATGTGTGATTTCTACTCATAGTTAACCTTATATGGAGTCACCTTTGACCTTACATGCTTGTTCAGATAGAGGTGGACATACTTCCAAGTTGTTGTCTGCACCTATGTGGCCCTGTACAACAATATAGGAACCTATTATGAGGTTTGTGTATTGCAGCTGTAGACAAAAGGGGATTAGTCTACCTTGGTGAAGGTGGCTTTTACAGATCAGGTATTGCTGAGTCCATACAGTTACCATGGCGCTATAAGTGTACACACCCCTGTTACAATACCTGGTCTTTGTGCTATATTAACTTGACACCACAATAACTCTTTTCAAAACAATTCCCACCTTTAATGGGACCTATAGCCTGTACAATTCCATTGAAAACATAACATCTTTTGTGGGAAAACATATGCAAATTGAAATCAGTACAATACGCTGTTTGCATGAGTGTGCACACCCTTACACAGATACTTTGTGGAAGCACCTGTTGAGCTAATGACAGCATTCAGTCATCTTAGGTCAGAGTCTATCATCATGGCACATATTTACTTGGTAATGGTTGCCCAGTCTTCCTTCCAACAGTGCTACAAATATGTCAATTACTGAGGGCATATCTTTTGCACAGCCTATTCAGGGCAATCCACAGATTGTCTATCTGGTGTAAGTCTGGCTGGCACATTCCCAAACTGTAATTTCCATCTGGTGAAGCCATTCATTTGCTGATTTCGATGTATGGTTGGGGTCCTACTCATGTTGACAGACAAAAATCCCTCTTCATCTTCATCTTTCTAGCAGATGACTGAAGGTTTGGGGACAAAACTGGTTGGTATATGCAACTGTTCATGATTCCTTCCATCTTGAGTGGAGGCCCAGTTTTCTGCTTTTGAAAAGCAACATTACAGCATGATACTGCTACCACAGTACTTCACCAGGGGGTGTTGTTCTTTTGGTGACACAAAGTGTTGTGTTGGGTCAAACATACTTCTTGGAATTGTGGGCTAAATGTTCAACCTTGGTGTTATCAGACCATGACACATTGTCCAACAAGCTTTTTGGAGACTTGCTGTACTGCTTGGCAATGTTTGTCCAGCCCTGGACATTTTTCCTGTGTAAGTAAAAGCTTCTATCTAGCTACCCTACCCCATAGGGCAGACATATGGGGAATACAGGAGATTGTTGTCACATGTGGTATGCACCCAGTAATTGAAAGGCATTCCTGCAGCTCCTTCAATGCTGCTGTCAGTCCCCTGTTAGCCTCCATGGCCAGTTGTCATCTTGTCATGTCATCCATTTTGGATGGATGTTCAGGTGTTTGCAGTGTCACTGCTGTCCCATATTTTCTCCACTGTCTGATGACTGGCTGCACTGTATTCAATGGTATATCTAATGTTGGGGATACTTTCTACTCTTCTCTTGACTGATACCTTTCCACAATGAGTTCCCCTCAATGCACTGTAAGCTCTCTGTCAAACATGTCTTTTGCTGTAGCAGGCAACTGAGCAAATGTCAAATATATCCTACTACGACAGTTGAGCATTATTTGGGGTTAATCAGAATCTTGTTAATTGATGGCATATGTATAACCAAAAAGAGAATGCTTTGATTACTGCAAGAGGTCCATCACAACCAAGTAGTGGTTTATGTGAGTGCACATACATGCAACCACTTTATAGTACATTTCTTATGTTTTACATTTTCTCCCCTAACAGATTTGTTTGTTTGTCAATAGAATTGTACACATTATGGGCCACATTCAAGGTGGGGAAACATTTTGACAAGATTTTCTGTGGTGTCACTTTTGTATAGTACACAAACCTGGCATTGTACACTCTTGATATCCACTCTATGTAGGTGTTCAGATACCGGTTTGTGGTAGGCATGGACAGAGGGTCATAACACAGTTGCACACTTCTTCGATTACAATCTGATAATCATGCCTATTCTTCTACCCATATCATTGTCATGGCAATGCAACAACCAGTACTTGTAAACATGTATGTCTGTTGTATGCATTGAAACTGATATTACACACACGTAGAACATGCACAACTTATTTACATACATAGATAAATAAGTTGATTGCACAGTAGGCTTTGCTATCACAGTGCTAACCTGGAGGATGTCCCACATTCATATCCAGGCTATTATGTTACGGTGTCATTGTTAATAGACTTGACAATGGTTTGCCCAGCATAAAACAAGTCCATCTGTAAGTGACTACAGATATCAGGCACACATGTGCTTATAAGACTGTACAGTTGAATGGTATGAACTCACTATATCACAAGCATTTCAACACACACTTCTGCAATAGTACTTTACTCTGCACATGCTCTGTATAGTTGTCTTATATTTCAAAGCCAAAATGTGTATCACAGTTATATGCACAGGTGACATATGGATATGTACAACATCCCAGTAGCTGGTCTAATCACTACAGACAGAACCACATGCTATGGCCATCAGTGCTGTTCAGCAGTACATCATTACAGCAAGTCTTGTTAAGATATATGCTTTCATACCCCTATTTCCCATTATTACAGACCACCTACTGCATTCAATTACATGCTTACTTGTTTCACATACCTTTTTTCTAGATTTTTCACAGATATATCCTTTTTTTCCTCACACTACTTTAACTTTGCACTGATGGACTGTCTATGACAGAAGTAGTTTGAATAAATGGCAGCTTGTCTTTTGTAGGTAATGCTCATGACCATGTGATGGCCTGAGCACCAATTGATGTTCCCCAGTGTCTGATTGCATGCAGAGCAGTTGTGTAGTTATTCCAATAGCCAATGTCATGGCAACAAACTCCTATACTTGAGTACTCCATGTGGGCGTTAGCCCTTTCCCTTACCTGTGAGGAAGACATCCTGGAGGTGTGTGAGCTAATACCTCACAGAACAAGACCTGTGGAGACAAGCCAACTAAAGGGTGGAGAAAATTCAAGACTTAGGGGCAGAATGTGAGTATTGCTGTTATATGTTTTGAATACTGCTTGTTTAACAGGGTTTGTCTGAACATGCTACTTTGCATGGGTTTCAGTTTGACAAAGTTCTGTGTCTGCATAACTCTCAACTGTAGGGCTATCCACATAATGCCAGATATTTGCCTGTTATGTTTTGTCTGTTACCCAGACAGGTGTTTTCCTTGGTAAATCAGTAGCATACTCTGGTTATTGCAATCAATAAATGCTAACATCCATTTGTGTTTTTTTTTCAGATTTTATATCCCGCAACAAACCCTGTAACACCAGCAATTTTCTCAGTGTATAACAGCAATATTTCAATTATGGCCATGTTTTTGCTGCCTCTATCCCAAATTATGTCAGGGTTTGTACAGATGCCCTACAGTAGGAGGTTGATAGGCAGGGTCTACCATTATTTTGTTCTGCCATTCCTGCTGAGGGAAAAGGGTAGACAACATGTGGGACTCTGTACATTCAAGAGGTTGGTGTATGGAGAATGCTCTTAGATACCCTTTTTAACATAGTTTTTGTGGGGGAGAGTAACAAATGTTTTACAACTAGGCTGTTAGAATGTGTGAGACATATTACTGATGAGAAAGAATACAGTTCTATAGCTGTGCATTTTAATATTTCTCACCACGGGGGTAGTAGTCATGAAAGAACATTTGTTATGTTCAGAATCAATGTATGTTTTTAAATGTGATATTTTATCCCCTATGTGGGTGAATGAGGAGTGTAATTGGAGGCTGTGTATTTAAATGTATTTAAGTGTTAATTGCTTCCTCTAATTAAGACATGTATTACTTGTAATGTGTTACTCTTTGATGGCTTTGGCAAAGACATCAGAGTAAAATGAATCTGTGTGAATTACTGGTTGTTTGTATTTTTGTTTACTATCTTCACTCATTGTAGTTGTTTTGCTAAGAGGTCATTGCATATGTCTGGCCATTGTGTTTGGTCTATCATGATTATGTAGTAGTGTTCTGTTCACTTTGGAATGGGGGGGCAGATGTGAGTGTCATTGGTCCTTTTGTATCCAGCTGTGCATGTTGCCCCAGTTGTGGGTGGTCTATCACCACCATATGTTTGAATGGGCATTTAGATACATGTATGCATATATATATATATATATATATATATATATATATATATATATATATATATATTTTTTTTTAAACATACACACCTCAATATTTCTTGGTAATATATCTCTATATTGTTTTATATATATATATATATATATATATATACACACATATCTATATATCTATATATGTAAATATGTTTTTTTCATGTATATATTTGTAAATAATCATTCCTGATTGCACAGTGTGTCTGTCCTATTGTAAACTGACAGTACAGTGTGTTATGTTTAAAAAACATCCCAACATCTTACAGCTAAGATGGCTTACTTGCAAATTGCTGTTACAATGCTGTATAGCACCCTGGGCTCAAGACTGAGAATGGCTGATTATTTTGTTGCTGGCAAAAGAAGGGCTGCTGGATACAGACTGATTAAGGCTCTTTTAAGCAGTTGTAAGTGGGTTTGCATGGTGCTAAGCGATGCAAAAACATGGTTAAACTGATATGCGCTTAAACTGTGTAGGCTTCATTTACCGATGCTTACCAGTGCACACATATATCCTTAGCAGAGCTAACTACTGGTTATCATTCACATTTAAGCAATGTGTAAACCTGCTAAGCATCGCTCAGCTCTGGTAACCATTGCTGACATTCCAGTCTCATAAAATAGTAGAGTAATGACATAATGTAATAAGTTTATTTAATTTTCTGTACATAACATGCTTTTATGTGCTCTCATTACAGTAGCAAGGGGTGTGACTACACTGTACGTGACACTTGAATATACATGGGTAGTATCTCATTTTTTTTTTATTATTTTTTTATATATGGGTAGTATCACATGTTATATGCACTCACACTTGCATGTTACACCAGCTATAGTACACTGGTCTATGATTCAACACATAATGTATTATGAAATTAGTACTGTTGACACTGCTTTTCCATGTAAAATTAGATTGCCTATTGTAGTACTCACACCATGCATCTCTGCATGCAGAGCTGGAACTCTGAGTACTACACTATCTTGTTCTTGGTGTTTTAGCTGTATGTTTTTGTGTATCTCCTACTGGATATTAATTGGATCTCCTATTGGATATTAATGTGATATTCTTATATTAACTGTAGAGTGCTATGTTTTGGCCATGTCATTGAGGACTGCTATCATGTAGTAATGGCATATATTTCAGTTTCAGACTTCTATCCTTCAGGACATTCATCCTAATGTTTGCTCTTCACTTTCTGACTGTCCTCTGTGCAGATGTGCAGATGACATGTATTGCTAAGGCCATGAAACTATGTAGGTGCCCACATTGTTTTGTTCTGTGGGCCTGGACACTGCTGCTAGCTTCAACAAACTTGTCAGTGTGAGGTATATTACAGAGGTAGAGGGCTACAGATTCACAGACAGTAGGTGGGAATATTTCACAGGACAGGACATTTGGAGACAGCACAACAACATGGGAGACATATCTCCAGAATTCTGAAAAGATTCTATGTCATTATCAGTAATGTTATACACATGGTGGGTAGATAAATTGACAGGGTTTGTATGGACATGCATTTAGTGAGTGAATTCACGTATGACAGTGATATAAGTCTGACATACCTCTCCACTGGCATGCTATGAACAGACTGTCCATATGTTTGCCTGTTATGTTTTATCTGTTCCCCAGACAGCTGTTGTCCTTGGAAAATCAGTCAGGGACTCTGGGGAATGCAGTCAGTAAATACTAAAATCCATTGGTATTACTGACTTCATATTTCTCATAAAGGATATGTTACAATAAATCCAGTAACCTCTGCAACTGTCTAAATTTCCGATAGCAATATGACAAATCTACTCATGTGTTTGTGCCTCTGTCCGCAAATGATATCAGGCTTTCTCCAGATGTCATAGAATATGAAACTCAGATGTATTTAGTATCATTATTTCTTGCCTTCATTCCTCCTACCATCCCAATGATGTAGTAGACTCACAAACATGTTACAGGGAAGAGGCTGTAGATATCAGTCTGAGCCTGTACATTCTGAGGTGAACTGTACGTTTGAGAGGTATGTGTATGTGTATGTCTGGCCATTGTTGACATACTGTTAGGATTGTGTACATGTGTCATGTTTTCATGTTATTTCGGCTGTGCATGGAGGAGGGGTAGATGTAAGTGTTATGGCTCCTTTATTATCTGACTGTGCATGCTTCTCCAGTGTCAGCTGGTCTATTGTCTGAATGCCTTTGTAGAGGCAGAGTGAGATGTGTCCTGTACCATGGACACTATTCAGACTACACTGAGAATTGGGCCACTATATGTAGGGGTAATGTGTGACTGGAAAACTATTATGTATTTCATCACACAGTCCATATACTCTACTGTTCACCTGACATACCGGTATGTGACTGTGACTGTGGTGGAACTGGTTGTGGGTATGTACTTTCACACCGGTGTCTGATTTTTTTTGTGCTGTAACATCCCTGTAGTATCTGACATCCCAAAGGGGGATGACAACACATTTTTTGACATTGAGCTTAAACCCATGGTTCTGACACCAGTCATTGGTTTCATTGAGGCTTTTCTGTAGGACGTCAACATCACTTGGGTAGTTAATAGCTCCTAACTTGCAATCATCTGCAAACATTGTCAGCCAGAGTCCCTTCATTCTGGCATGGACTTCAGAGACTTTGATACCAAACAGGAGATGACCCAGGACCAAACCCTGTGGAACTCCACTCGTGACTGGTCAGCAGTCTGACTTGGGGTCAGCTACTTTCACACTCTGGGTTCTATCTGTGAGACAGTTTGCAACCCACCTACTGTTATAGGGGTTTATGCATAGCTTAGTGAGTTTATCCATGATTCCTGAGTGGGGAATGTTATCAAAGGGCTTGGCCAGATTGAGGTAGGCTGTATGAACCACCTTGCCTTCATCCACAGCTCTGGTGACTGACTCAACGAAGTCAATCAGGTAGATTGAACAGGCATGATCTACCCTTCACAAAAGCAATCTGTGTGGGATCCTGAGTCTGGAGATTCCCAAATCCTTGTTTCTTAGGTCCATGATAATGCTAGCCATAGCTTTGTATGACAGCCTTGTCAGGCTAATACTTGAAAATATCCAGGGTCTGCAGCCACTCCTCCTTTGTGGAGAGGGATGACTGTAGCAGTGCAACAGTCAGTAGGGACAAAGCCTGAGGTGAGGCTATGACTGAACAGGGCACTCAGATGAAATGCCAGTTCACTCTGTAGTTCATGCAGAACACAGCCAGAGATATTGCCAGGTCCAAAATAAGTTGTATTCTTGGCCTTGGACAGTGGTGTTTTAACCCAAGCAGCAGTACTACTGGGTGCCTGGCAGTGTACTGGTATCGTGATTGGTCCTTTGGTGGTGGGGAATAGATAAAGTTGCCACTGAATATGTCAGCCAGTATATTGGCAATATCTGTTGGCTCAGTATAGGAGGCATGATTGTGCAACAGCTCAGAGCACATGTTGGAATTGTCGTGGAAATTCTTTATGTAACTATAGGAGACCTTGTGGTTGTCTT